>NC_056730.1:523131089-523223589 GCF_019279795.1 Protopterus annectens | reverse complement strand
ATTGGTCATCAGGATAGCACATGTTACTGATATGCAACTATAAAAGGTTGCCTTGTCACACATTCAAACATCTGTATCTACCTGTAGGACAGTACAAAACACTGAAAACGAACCGGAAATAAGTATTACACTAGCTAACACCTCCGATTACTAAGACGGCATGTATAACATGTAGTAGGTCTGTGTACGTAGTACCTGTACTGTAAGAATTACAGTGTAATTAATGCATATAGTGGAAATAGCTATCTTGTAGCGATGTATTGTTGAGCAGTAGTAATGCTTGTAGTATTGTGTGTGTGTGTACTGCTGTAGGTCACACGGCACACTCCACATACACCACAAGGGATGATATGGACTTGGAACCTACCAATTTGCTTCCAGCCACTGTCAGTGTCAGGATTGGTCCAACAAGTATGTGCTATAACAGGTGATAGCATATGTCGATATATTGTAACAGTCGATATATGTATGGGTGTATAAGCAAGATGAACATGTTAAAGGTGGGCTTACCGTGCAAATATGGTGTGCATTGTGGGATATTATGCCAATAACTAATGTACAGAATTCTACGCAGATCTGTATTCTATTCTACATAGCAGTTCTGTTATGCAAACAGTAGTTCTGTCTATTGGCAATTACAATACTCAATGACAGGATACATAGCATTAGTATTCATCCGACAGGTTTGCAGCATGATAGCAAAGATAACTGGAAGAGCCAGGTAACTACCCATGCACATAACACATGTAATATCCACCCCTCTACTATCGTTTGCAAGCAATAACAGCTGTGCATGTGCACATGTTATGCAAATGTGTAGTGACCCTTGTTACAGGGCTGGGCCAAATGGCTATGTGCACACCTACATAGAGTGGACATTGAGAGTACAGACATACTGGTTGAACTACCAGGTTTGTGTAGCCCAACCTCTCATTGCCAACCTAACAGCCGCCTGCACATACTGTAGGTAAGGTAGTGAACAACACTGGTAATGGAACAGGTTGCATATCCTCTTTAACTCCAGTGTAACATCTGCAATAGGAGTGTAAGCTGTAGGAGACAGCTGCCCATGTGTAATAGCCGCATCATAGGTGATGGCTCACACTATCTGATTATATCCTGATCATGTTTATAGTGGCATCAGAGCCTATTGATACAGGACTCCGTTTGGAGTGGGTGTCTGTGCCCAACAGAGCTCATGGTCCTGGTGGATATGTGGGTATATACCCAGAGAAGGAAACAGACCTGTAGACACTTACATCACTCGTAATCGACTAACAGGATGCGATGTGCTCCTCAGAGGAGGATTACTGCTAAAGGTAGCTACAATATTTCCGTAATAGCCAGTGTTATCACGTCCATAACACAAATCTTTACATGTGAGCATCACTGTCTAAAACATCTTCATATGCAATACGTAAACTAAATACAGTACTTGGTACCTGTAGTACTGACTGCTCATACAGGCATGTCCACTAGTCAGCTACTGGTGTTTCCTAATGTCAGCTTTGTGTATGTGGCCATCCTGGGGGAATGTAATCTCTATGCCATGTACACTGCCAGTCCCACCTAACATCACGCCCCACACATTGTTTGGGATGCAGCTACAGGGGTAAGCTGGAAGGCAGCCCAGTCTACAGCCATGACTGGATTGGACAGTCATGAGGTGTAGGTTAACACATGCAGCTCATAAACACAACCAACACATACCCTTACCAGAATACAGTAAGGACACCCACACACACACTACCAGAAATCACACACATTCACAAACGCGTCTAAGTATCTGGCCAAACAAGTGACCCCCCCCAAGCAGGAAGAGACAGACACCGAAATACACAAACTGTATGACATTTTGCATAATTGTGCCACACCTCTGAACACGACTGGAAACATGCCCAACAGTACTCATTTGTGAATGCAAACTCTAGCACTATGTTACACACCGACCTATACGAGGGCATACATACTTGTCAGCTGCCTGTCTGCCATGATCAGCCGCATACACTAAGACCACCTTTTGAACTATACACATCGCTCTAGCATATTCCATGTTGTTGTGCAGGACCCGTGATGCAGTAGCCTGGACTGCATGGAGACACATGTAGGAACTGTCAGGTCTTGTAGCCCATGCAGGATGTCCCAAGGCCTGGGTAGCATTCTGCCATTGGCCAGAATGATACTGCAGTACAGGGACAAAAAGGATTGTATTCCACAATTGTCTAATGTAGTGGTGCATGTCGCAGGGTATCCAGCATCTGTCGTCCTAGGATAACATGGTTGACAGACCATGATGCTTTGCCAGACAGGGCCTGCACTTGTCACCCCTAGTAATCTGGACACTGCCCAGGGCTCATGCTTCCCCTACAGTGCCCTCATCATGCATGGTTCAAGTGAGGGTCCACTGCTGTTACAGGGACAGCCAAGCAATAAACTGCGGGTCTCGCTACATAATGATACATGTCAGAAACACTAAGGACACACACGTCAATCCCTAACATGGAGAACATGTCTGTGCAGTGGCCGAGACATGTTTCAAAGCTCCAGAGAGCACACCTGCATGACCATGTTATAACACATACCTCACCTCTTGCCCATTACTCTTTACTGGAACACATGGGCCGCAGGTGTGTCCATATTCCTGAAGGATATGTACACCCCCACGCTAATTGCACTTGCATAACATCAGATGCATTATGCTGAGCAACTAGCTTTGTGCCAAAGTGGAATTCAAAATGCACCTTGAGACAGATCACCCACCAGGCTGTTGACTTCCCAACTGTCAATGTGCTGTAATGGGGAAGATTAGGTCTGAGACAGAACCATAATAATGGCTACACTCAACTATTCCATTATGAATTGGGAAGACTTCTCATGTACCAACACCTGCGCTCAATGCATGTTGGACTCAGTCGACCCCACTGACCTGGATCACAGCAGTCACACAAACAGGGCTAACAGTATGCTACATATAGTTAGTCTCCAATGCCAATGTTATGTTTCCTAAGAGCAGAGTGGTGAATGCCATGGCACCCATGCAGATGGACAATGCATGTGCAAATGCTGAATCTTACACAAACGAACCGTAAGCAGTCACATATGTGCAGTGATTGTGCCACTGAAACAGAACCAGGATTCAACCCAACACAAACAAGTAGGCAAACTGATGGTACCAAGCTTTAAACTGTACTATAGAAGGTAGTAACTGTTGCAAGAGTGAACACACGAGTGTAGGTGATCCCTGGTCAGCCTCAGTAAGATACAGATACACCATATAAAACCACGCAAAGCTACTGTTAAACTAATCAGCCACATATTATGAGGCCAAGCACAGAGCATTCTATAGCTGTGTCATTAATCGTAATGGCAACAAGACCTGCCATGCTGCACAGCACTAGGGCATGGGAGAAATAGCATCAGTTCATCCAGATAGGGCCTCGGAGAACCTAAACCCACTCCCACCTCCTCCCACCCCAATAGGTACACTTAGTAAATATATCCATGTACACTACAGGGCCCCTGTACTAACGACTATGCAGGTACAAGCTGCACTCTCTAAAGCCATACATACAGCTTTCATGGGACCTGTCAACATCCCAGGATGTATCCTACACAAATGTAAGGACATTCAGCTATCCACATACACATCATGTTCAATCATAGCTCCATGTCAGGCTGTGTACACACCGAATGGTGCACAGCAACAGTTATCACACCCCACAAAGGGGGAGACACCATTGACAACTATCTTGCTGAGTCTGGTATGTACAGCCATGAAGCGTGGTCAATGTAATTGATGTACTCAGTACAGATGTAGAGGACAGTAGGGTTGATTCACACTGCATATCATGACCTTGCCAGGTCGTAGGACACCATCACCCATACTGTGTTCCAGCTACACTCAATAAACTAGATGTATATTCCTATGTCACAGGAGTGGCTGGCAACTGGACTGCTGGCGGAACCCACACTACAGAAGGTGTCTGACGAATACACGCACATCAAACCAGTGCCAGCCACAGTGACACATGGGTCATTCCTGGTACTCCCCCTCTTGTTATCTATACCACATAGACTAACACAGAGGGCATCAGCCTATTGATGTTTGCAAAGGACTATGAACTAGGAGCAATAGTGGACTCATTGTATGCTGCATTCAACATACAGAAGGGCCTTAGTGTGTCAGGTGTGTGGTGTGTGATGTATGGCCACAATCTGACAGCCAAGTATTGCACTGTCATCCCCTATGTTACAAACCCTGTACCCATTAACTATCACCTAGGCAGCGGTCAATATAATGGCAACTGTGTATGGGATGCAGCTGGACAGTACTTCCCTTTGACAGTTACGTTACCACAAAAGACAGGCAGTCGTATGTGGCACCCCTAATCATGACAGGGTACCATCCAGGAATATAAAGATGCATCCCTGTCCAGCAAAGCTGCACATTGCCCCTCTCTGTGACATGGTGTGATGACCACATGCCAAATATATCAGTAACCATGTGTAACAGTTCTGTGGCACTGCTTGAACTGGCCACTGAAACTTACCTGTCTGTTGCCTACAGCTAGGTAACCTGCCTGCCTAGGCTCATAAATGGCCCAGGGCTTATGTGCTAACATGGGCATTGCACCCTGTAGCTATCACACAGGTGTGGATAATGATCTTACTGCTGTGACACTCCTGTTTAGGTACCTCTGGCGTTTTGCAGCAACAGCAGCCTGCGTCAGGTGAGAATGTTATTTGCCCAGGCTTGATAATGCACAGAACATATTAATTGCATGCTATCTGCCATAACACACGTACACAATGTATGGTGGTCCTGTAAATGACACTGGTCAGACCTGCAATGCATCACACTGTTTACCTATGTGAAACAAATGAAGACTATATGAAGCACCTACACTAAACCTTCCAAACTGACATTCACCTTGCTGGTGTCAGACATCACGGTCATGTCTGCTCATGTGTGTAAGGTACACAGATGGCATGTGGGACAGAGTACTTAGTTAGCCATGTGTGGGCATAGTTGCCAAGGATCAGTAATATGGTTGCAGATATGCAGGGGCGTCATCTGTATACCCTTCTTTGACCTGTGTCACACATCCCACATTAGGGTTTATTGTGTATACACCTCGGTGACGTGGGTCACATTCCACATTAGATATGTATTGTATGTGAACATAGTCATGGCTATGAACTGTGTAGCAATTGTGAAGCCACATGATGCCCTGCAATGGCTTTGCACATCAGCTCAATGTGCAGTATGTCCCTGCATATTTGTAGGATGGACAGACAACACTGCATCAGCTGAAGGCCCATGTTAGCATAACACGTCCATGCATTGGGACACCATTACCGTACTGTAGATTGGAAAGGACACCATTGTGTTACACATGTATGCATGTCATTCAACACGTCGGCAGAAGACATGTCATACTATATGTGACTGGCAAGGTCATACGCCACACAGCAGGCTGGTGTACTGTAAACCTGTACTGGTCTGTGGCACTATTGCAAAGTAGGGACAGCCATGTCAAACATGTGTACAGCCACATGCACAATGTCTACACTCAGCTCAGGGGTAGGCGGAATAATGTTGGACAGACATGCACTGCTTTAGGGGAGAAATGCAAGCTAGGGCTAAGGCAAACATAGTACGCAGTCGACATACCCTACTGCTCATGTCCTCACACATAGGGGCGGTGGCCAACACACAGCATCAGTGGCAGATGTACAAAGGTCAACATAGGGGTGGTGGCAAACACAAAGCATCAGCGACAGATGTACAAAAGTCAGCAATGGTCTGTTAACATGTGGTGTATGTTGCACACACCATGGCAGTGCAACGGTGCAACGTGCATGCATTGCGTTGCAGGTATTGGGCAAAGGCTACTAACACAAATAGTGCAATACAGGTATGAATGCTAACCACCACTATAATTATCTAAGGTGCATGCCGTCTGCTATAACACATGCATGCTGTTGTGCGCAACTCAGGGATGTATGATAACTACCACTATAATTGCCTAAGCTGAATGCCATCTGCCATATCACCTGCATGTAGTGTCTCTCTGTCTGGTATAACTTGTAATTTACAGTTCTTGTCTTCCCCTCACAGGTGTTGATGTAGGTGCGTTGCCCTCCTGCGGTCCACCTGATGTTAGTGTCCCCACAGACTAGCAGTGATGATAGTATGATTGAGGCGCAGGCAGGGTTGTCAGGGGCTGAATCTGTGCCATTGGTTGCCATTCCACCCGTCTCCCCCTCATCCTCGTACACAGTTCCCCTGCCTGCACATACCCCATCATCACCGGCCATACAGGAAGGACAGTTGGCGGGTGTGCACATGGAACAGGGAAGTGTGGTGACTATGGAAGGTGTGCCTGCATACCATGATCCCAGTCAGACTGGTGATGTCCCATACAGGCATGTGCCCAGCACTGCTCGTAGGACCACCATTGGCCAACATGCCCCTGCGAGACAAAGCACATCAGCTGGAGGCACAAGCACGTTCTGAACGGCACAACAGAGAAGGTGAGGCTTCAGAGGGCTGCAGTCCGTTCATTAGTGAACATCCAGGCACTTGCAAATGCTCCCAATCATCTTGCAGATGTTTTGGAGAGACGATTGGGTGACATGGTGAGAGTCCTTGACCGTGGCATATCAATCCTCGAGCGTGGAATGTCTGTGCTGGAACATGTGGTGGGAGTGAGGCATCGGGCACGTGGACGTAGGTCAGCTACATCACCTGTTGAAGGACGTAAACATGCTACTGCACATGCCCGCTCCCACAGTGGCGGTAGTAGCAGCAGTGTAGATGGTGCTGCGCAGTCCACACCAGGCCACGTGCACGTGGTCCTGGACAGTCCCAACAGGGACACTATTTCAGTGGACATGCGTCATCAGATGGTACCCAATCTGGACCTCTGCCTGGTAGTGCCCGTGCAACCCCTGGCAGGTGCAGGTCACGTTGCCGGACACCATGAACTGCAAAACCTGCCTTGTACAGTCTGCAGCTGTCAATTAACCCTGTGTAGGCCAGCCACATGCCAGACCTATGTGCATGCATACACACTGGAAACAAATGTAGGGCACCTCAACACATGCATAAAGTACAGTTTTGTACCTACCATAAATGTAGATGTTCGAGGATCCACATTGCTGCAGTCCTAACCATTGGGTAGTCCGCTGTCCAGTCGGCCCGAATACCAAAGTATATTGACGCCGGTCAAGGCATTAGACTGACGCCAGAACGTCAGGGTACTAATGCGCATGACCGACGTCATATCCTCAGTCTTTTCTTGCCCCAGATGTCAGAAGACCCTAAAAAGACAAGGCCAAAACCAAAAACACCAAACACTCCTGCACCAAAAATATGTACAATATATACAAAATTACAAGAGTATAACCTCACCCACACAACCACCCCTAAACACAGAGGGAAGGAGGGAGTAAATTGGACTGCAGCAATGTGGATCCTCGAACATCTACATTTATGGTAGGTACAAAACTGTACTAAGTTCTTCATTCCACATTGCTGCAGTCCTAACCATTGGGTAGAATCCCAAAGCAGAGGTAAGGGAGGCTGGCAAATCATAAGGAAGCAGGAGCTGTCAACATGCCTTGCAAAATAGCTGTGGCAAAACCAGCCCTAGATTTAGAGTAGAGAGGAAGGTGGTAATGCTTAGAGAAAGTATGCACTGAACTCCAAGTAGCTGCCTCCAAAATATCCTTAGTTGCCACTCCCTTAGAAATGCTGTTGAAGTGGCAGTAGCCCTAGTGGAATGAGGCCTAATCCCAGCTGGAATCTCCTTGCCATGATGGGAATAACAAAATGCAATGCAAAACCCAATCCACTTAGAAATAGTTTGTTTTGACACAGGCTTGCCCTGAGAACTCAAAGCAAAAGAAACAAACAACTGCTGAGACTGCCTAAAATCCTTAGTCCTGCTTAAATAATAACGAACTGCCTGTGTGCATCTAAAGTGTGCAAAATCTTTTCCCCCTTATTTTGGGGATCTGCATAGAAAGTAGGCAAATGAATAGTTTGGTTTAAAGCCACACTAGAAACCACCTTAGGCATAAAAGAAGGATTAGTACGTAATGATACCCTATCCTTATGGAAAATCAAAAAAGGCTCTACCGCCATAAGGGCCTGCAATTCAGAAACCCTTCTTGCAGAAGTAATGGCCAACAAAAAAGCAGTCTTCCATGACAAGTATTTCAATTCAGCAGTAGCCGCAGGCTCAAAAGGTTGTAGAGTAAGTTTCTCCATCACAAAATTGAGATCCCAAGCAGGAGTAGGAGCTCTACGTGGGGGTCTTATATTCTTTGCCCCTCTAAGAAATTGCTTGAACAAAGGATGCGAAAACAATGGTGGGTCACAATCATATAGTGAGCTGAAATTGCTGCAGCATGAATCTTAATGGAAGAGAAAGACAAACCTTTGTCCAATAACTCAGTAAGATATTGAAGAGCCACACTCAAATTAGGCTCAGAAATCTCCAAATTCTTTGCTGCACTCCAAAATAAAAATCTCTTCCATTTTTCTGCGTACACTGTCCTTGTACTAGGTCTTCTGGCTTCCATAAGCACATTTAAAACTTGTTGAGGAAGTTGAGACCTGCTGTGTTTCAAAACAGAATATGCCAGGCTGTTAGATGAAGAGAGTGAAGCTTGACATTGAGCAGGTGACCGTCCCTCTGAGACAACAGGTGTGGAATCAAAGGTAAAGGCCATGGAGGCTTCCTTACCAGACTCCTCAGTAATGGGTACCAGTGTTGCCGAGGCCAATCTGGAGCTATTAAAATCATCCTTGGCAGAGGTGGAAAGGCATACACATGAAGATTTTTCCAACTGAAAGAAAGAGCATCCACTTTCCAAGCTGTGTGATGAAACCTCTTTGTGCAAAACTTTGTCAGCTGGTGGTTTAGTGGAGAAGCGAACAGATTTATGTCTGGAGTTCCCCATGACACTGTCAATTTCCGAAATACATGAAGATCCAGTTTCCACTCGTGGGGATCCATGATTTGTCTGCTTAACACATCTGCTAAGGAGTTCTGTGCTCCCGGCAGAAACCTTGCCTGAAGAGTTAGTTGCAAGCTGAGCGCAGTCTCCCATAATATCATTGCTTGCCTGCACAACGGGTAAGAATGTGTTCCCCCTTGTTTGTTGATGTACCACATGACAGTTGTGTTGTCTGTTAGAATCAACACCTGCCCTGGAAGAAGTAACTCCTTGAAAGCCATTAATGCAAACTGGACTGCTAACATCTCCTTCATGTTGATATGTAGATGCTGTAGTCTGGCAGGCCACTTGTCTTGTATCCACTTTCCATTTAGATGAGCTCCCAAGCAATGTCTGAGGCATCTGTCGTTAGAATCTGACTCGCCTCTGGCCGGGTCACAGAGAGTCCCTTGTTTAGGTGACATTCCTGAGCCCACCACAAAAATTCCTGTTGAATGCAAGGTATTATTTGAATGACAGTGTCCAAATCCTGGCAGTGCTGTGTCCATACATTTTTGAGATACCACTGCAGCTTCCTCATATGCAGTTTGGCATTGGGAAGCACCAGAATACAAGATGCCATGAACCCTAAGGCTTGAAGGACTGTCCTTGCAGTCAGCCCGGACTGAAGAGATAGTTGATGGAAGTAAATGGAAAGATTCTTTTGTTTGTCCGGGGTTAAAAAGGCCATCTGGGCTGCTGTATTCAGTCTCACACCCAGAAAGCACATGTCTTGAGAGGGTACTAGACTGGACTTTATTTCGCTCACAGAATACCTAGGCATCTTAGCACTGCTATCACATATTCCAAATGCTGTAAAAGGTCTTCCTTTTCTTGAGCCAGAATCAGGCAGTCGCCCAAGTAAGGATAGATTTGAATTCCTTTTAGCCTGAAGTAAGCTTTCACTGGAGCCAGAACCTTTGTGAATACTCTGGGCAGTAGATAAGCCAAAGGGCAATACAGAGAACTGATAATGGGAATTTCCAGCTCGAAAACGCAGATACTTCCTGCAACTTAGTCTGATAGGCACATGAAGGTAAGCCTCCTTGAGATCTAAAGTTACCATCCAGTGATCTTTGCCCAGCAGAGGTAAAAGCTGTTGTAACGCCAACATTTTGAACTTGGGAATGTCCAGATAAGTGTTGAGGATAGATAAATCCAAAATTGGTCTCCACGTGTCCCCTTCTTTGGTACTAGGAACAGGCGAATAAAATCCTAGGCCCCTTTCTGGCACAGGGACTGGCTGAATGGCCCCTATTTGGAGTAACAGAGAAATTTGCTTGTGAGCCTCTTTTCTTTGCAGAGGAGGAATGTCTGGCATGCCTTTGAAAGGAGGCAAGGTATGGAAATAAAACCTGTAACCGTGGTGAATGATATCCAAAACCCATCTGTCTTGGGTAATTAAATCCCAATTTTCTTTGAAAAGAGCCAGCCTTCCTCCCAAAGGTGCTGCCAGACGAGAATGTACTGGCAGCTGAAAAGGCAGGTCATTGGGTCTGTTTGAAAGGACTGACCCCTGCCCTCACCAGAAGTCTGAGCAGGTGAACTCCTGTTCTAGGCCTAAAAGAACCTTGAGCTCTGCCCCTACCACGCCTAGTCCTACCCCTAGACTGGGAATCATAAGCAGGATATGTCCATCCCTTAGTAGTCCAATTTCTACTAAACTTCGGAGGCTGCACCTGCAAGAAATCTTTAACAGTTTGCATAGACTTAGCCTTGTCCTCCATTTTCTTTAAAACTGCTTCCACAGGCGAACCAAACACGTCAGACTGTAAAGGAGCATCCAAAATCCTTGTCTTAACATGCTCAGCTAAATTCTGATCCCTCAACCAGGCGTGCCTACGAAGAACAGAACCAGTGGCAGCCACCCTCGAGGAGGCCTGCACAGCATCAAAACCACATTGCAATGAATGCTTACCCACCTGTTCAGACACATGAACTAAATCCTGCAACTCTTTACACTCAATACCTTCCGCCAGAGCATCCACCTTAGACTTCAATTGTGAAAGGAGATAATTTTGATATTTTAACATGTGAAACTGGCAATTCAACGCCTCATGGCTAAAGTGGAAGAAGTATACACTTTCTTTCCCCATCTATCCAAAGCCCTTGCCTCTTTATCAGGAGGAACAGGATTTTTAACAACAGAAGCCTTAACACCTTTAGGCCCCTGAGAAACAGTTTCCGGTCTGCCCTAGGACTCTTAAAAAAAATACTTATGAGCTTCAGGCACCCTATAGTACCTATCCGGTTTAACTGGGGCAGGAGGCAAAGAATCAGGGTTCAGGGAAGCCTCTGCAAAAACATCTTCCACCACATTCAGAACAGGAGGTATAGCTAAAGGCCTATGCTGGGGTAAAAACAAGAATTCCCTAAGCCTCTTCCTGGAATCAGAGAAATCTTGACCTTCCCATTTAAAATGCTCCCTCATGGAATGCAGAGTCTCTGAAAATGAAAAATCCTCAGGAGGAGAAGCTGAAGGAGTAGAATCATCCACATCAGAATCGGAATAAGGAGGAAACTCCTGCAAGTCTTCAGCCGAAGACTCAGAAGCCTCCGAACACTGCTCAAAACTCTCAAACTCAGGCTCCACCCTAGGCCTCTTATCAGGAGGGGGCATAGAACCTCTAATCATAGTAATCAAATCCTCTGCCATTTTAAGCATATGTTTCTTAGGCAAAGATCCTGAAGAGCTAGGAGAAACCCCCACTGAAGTTAAACCTGGCCTGCCTCTCAAAGAAGCATTGGAAACAGAAGGGGAGGCTCTAACCACCTTAGGAAGAGAGGGAAGAACAGCCACCTGAGAAGCCATTTCAGCCTGGCCTACCTCCTGAGAGGACACATCCTGTAACAGTAAAGTCTCTCCCCGAGACTCCAAAGAAACTCCTGGCAAAACCTCCGGCTCCACTGAGCCTTCTAAAGAACCGACGTCCGGGACTGCCGGTTCTTCCCCTCTAGGCTTTGCTGCTTTGTCCTTGCGCTTTTTGGAAGGCGGCCGGAGCATCCGACGGCATTTTATAATTACAACGCTTCCCAAAAACTAACCTGGCACAGTCTAACCTTCTCTTAATAGTGCGTTTGTTAAATCTAGCACAAGAGCGGCATCCAACAACGTCTTGCTCAGGCCCTAAACAAGGTATACACAAGGTATGGTAATCCCTATGAGGTATCTGTTTCCCACAAGAAATACAGTTATTCACTTTTTCTGACATCCGGTTAAATACTGAGGCAAGAAAAAACCAAAATATTCCCCAACGCGGTACTTAGCCAACTTTGATTCGGTCTGAAACTCCGACTTCAGAAAATTTCAGAACGCCAACCTGCACTCGCAAAACTGCTTCTGCATCGGACCATGCGGCAAAAAAGACTGAGGATATGACGTCGGTCATGCGCATTAGTACCCTGACGTTCTGACGTCAGTCTAATGCGCCTTGACCGACGTCAGCCATATACTTTGGTATTCGGGCCGACTGGACAGCGGACTACCCAATGGTTAGGACTGCAGCAATGTGGAATGAAGAACATCATCCACACACACCCAATGATATCACAGGCCCTAACACACACGCATGATGCCATCCAATGGCACAGCACAGGCCTCTGGCAAACATTATCACCCTGTGCATATGATGCCCGTGTCTCATCCCGGTCATCCACACCATCGGTGCAGGGACATGTTCATATGGTCTGATGCACAGGGTGAACATACTAGGTAGACAATTGAAGATTAATATTGTTTAGTGTTGACAGGCAGCAGACATACCATGTATTGCAGTTTTAGAATGCATTTTGTACGTTTGACAGTATGTATCATGTGTAACACTAACAGCATGCTCATCTTGATGTTCTGCCTTCCTCTTTCAGGTGTAGTTGCATGTGCCGGGGGATGTTGGTGTTTGCGGGAGTTCCATATGTACATGTTGACTACCCACAGGTCAGTATGACGATACCTGCATGCACTTTGTAGCTTCTACATCACAGTTATATTCTCCCATGTTTCAATTATGTTTACTGTTCTAATGATCAAAGAGCATGACAGCTGTGTAATAAAGCTACTGTGTTCAGAGCCATCACATCCATAGTGGGTGACATCACAAGTAGTTACCTGGAGCGCGGAGTGGGTAAAAGACTGGTATGCCGGATGACAAGGGTAAAGGCCAGTGGAAATAGTGGCTTCTCATTGGGAAGCAGTAATACCCACTGCCATGACAGCATGCAAACACAGACACACCCACACACTCAGGGATTCACAGACACATTAACACACACACCGACACACACACAGCTGCCAGTGTTCGGATGAGAACTCCTGCCTATGTGCATATCATTATAGTACTATGCAATTACAAGGCGCGACACAGATCACACAAGTACAGGTAGTTGGAATGGCCTAAGATCGAGGACACTGACAGGGATACTACAGTGCAGTGAGTGTTTGTAGGGGAAGGGGGCCATCCGTAGGCTATGTAACAACAGGTCACACCCCAGGGTGTACATGTTAACAGGCGGTTAGTATGCCCGTCTATGACTGATAACAGGGATGCTAGATTGCTTTGAGTGGATGGGGGGAGGGGGCATTAACATTCTACTATGGAAAAATACAGCCTCACTCCAGGAACCAGCCACACACACACACAAAGATATACACCTATGTCACACAGACACTTTACATGTGTGAGGTTTAACCACCTGCCTATGCCTTTCTTTCTACACTTCACACTGTACTGGTGTCAACAACAGTGTTCAGGAGAGTGATAACATGTGGGATTCCGAACCATACGTGACATATATGGACACACACCCACACGTGCCAGTACTGTGAATCAAAACACCTGTCTCATGATAGGTACTACAGAAGTACAGCACTATTACATCAGATATAATGCTTACTCTTTCCTTTGATAACTGTGTGGATATATGCACAATATATGCACAGGGATGGTATTACTGTTACAGGTGTCATAAGGTATGCCTTCAGTGTCACCCTCACAGCATTCTACATAGTCTGTCTTTCACTTCAATTAACAAAACCTGACCTTAGCAGGTACACAGGTTATTACAGGACTGGTTGTAACACACCGGTGAGCTGTCTTCAGTAATCATTCATCTGCAAAAAAGCCCCACCACTTAGTAACCATGTTCAAACATCTGTCCATACCTCATGTACAGCTTACTGTACTTAGAGCATATCACCATATACAGTTGGCAATGGTGAGGCTGTATTACAACAGCATGACGTACTAAGAAAACAGTCACCTTCAGACAGACACTGCACACACATGGAATCTACACAAACAGCAATACATCCACACGTGGTATACATCAGTACATGCACTAGCAGGTGAAGGGGATACATTCCAAACCTTCCCCACGCCATGTGTGAAACATAGCCGAGCATTACACCATAATGGATGCTGTAGTCATGTACTGGTAGGACACCACCACTTTCACAGAGTAGCCAAGTGTACATATATTACAACAGCACATAGCGTGACACAGCATTATTCCATGTCATGCTTGACAGTGCCATGGTGAAGCCAGGGCACTGTAATGGTCAACAGTGAGCACATCATATTTTCCACACACACCTCATGTGCACTGGAACAGTGCCAGCAATGTGCTATGTTAGAGCTAGACAGTACACTCATTCAAGCATGTGCAAGGTCTATGGCTTGTAAACATCTCACCCCAGCATGTACTAGCTATTGTGGTACTAAGGCTAATGTCCAGACAGCACACACAGCATGCATGGCTTACAATTGTTGACATAGGGTATATGTAAGAGCTGTGGCCACACATGGCTGTACATGTCATGAACATATCACCTGTGACTACTCAGGAACATACAGAGCAGAGCTGGATTTCCCTGAGGCTGTCAATACAGGCCTTGTGTAGGTCCTATGGACCTGTTATTTGGATATGTTTGCAGGCACTGCATTAGGTGGACATGTCTAAAGACATACCTGCACATGGGGTGTTATATGATATGACAGGTGTCAGGGGTGACCAGTAGAGGGGGGATATTACCTCTGTAAACATAGATATAGTACCTTATGTACTGTTAGCATGCTATCTGCCATGTGCATGTGTGTAATGACTGTAGCCACCTGTATGCAGAAAGGTAAACGAAAGCTATGGTAATTTATGTTGTAGGAGTGTGGGATGTACATATGCAAGGCAGGTACGGTTAGGTCATATCCAACCAGGAGGGTGTTTACTGGTGTACAGCAAAAGTCGACCGTGTTAATGCGGACAACATCCGAGGGACCCTGGTAGGTGTACAGCTGCACTGGTTACAAAAAGTAGTATTACTGCAATGCATAACACATTATGCAGCTGTATTTGTACATGGGTATTTTGCACAGTTGATGTAGGCCTAGGTACAGTCCACCAAAAGAGGGTTATCTGGTGGTCTACCATAGTATGTCATACCACATATGGATGTGTGTTGGTAGTCTGGGAACAAGGTGGTGGATGTACACGCGGATACAACCTACAATGCAGCATTTGCCACTGTCACCTGTACCGGACTCATCTGTGATGCGTTATGTCCGAGTAATGGTCTTTACATGTGAGTAGCCTTTATGAATGTGTGTACACCACCACCTGGAATGGTCCATACCACCATTATGGCCCACATGTCTGGATACGAGTTATATGGTGGTAGTGCAATTGTGCACTACAGAGCCTTCAGCCAGGTGTTCCTCACTGCACAGATGTCAGTATTCCCCATTGTAGGTTCTACATTGAGCAAATGGATTACTAAAGCCACACATCTAGCACAGGTTAGCATAAGTATCCAATACAATTGTCATGTAGGTGTCAGGGTGTTAACTTCTGTGAGTAGGTCATTTGCCTTGGAATGCGGCTATATGGGTAAATGCGATCTAGGCATTATCCACACACACATGTAACATGGATGCATGGGCTCTGTGTTGAAGGCTCATCGTTCGGTCACGACAGCCCGGAATGACAGACACTGGACAACCTCATAACAGCAGGACATTGGCTCATTTTTTGGTCTAGAAGTTGCCACCTGTACCAAGACATCACTGCACGTGGCATTAATGTGCTTGGTAGCAAATGCCCCATGTAAGATGACTGACAGCGGCAGAACTTGTGTATATGACCAATGCAAGATATACTTAGGGGTAGCAGTCCTGCTAATAAGGACAACTAACAACACAGCCAGGAGAGGTCATCTTGACACAAGCACCTCAGTACCATTAAAAAAGGTGGCTCACACATTATGCTTGCATATGCCACTGTTCCACATATAATGCCACTGTCCACAACCTGCTATCAATGTATGCCTTTCAGGTCAGCAAGGTGTGCGACACATGCTGTAGGTAGCATCCGCCTGTGCGACCCAGGTAACCTGTCAGTCACGTCCACACATGCGTGTGTGTATACGTAACATATACATGTCAGTACCTCATGTACATGCATGCATGTGTATAACACAGCACAGACACAGATATCATTTACAGGCCACATACAGGTATCAGGTAGTAAACCAGTACGATGTGCATATATACTGACAGGCAAGATGTACCTAGCTGTAAACCTGTGCGTTTACAATAGGAGTCCATTACAACGTGTTCTGTACATGCAAGTGTTTGGGCATGCACACTGTGGCCTTCAGTCGTTACAATCTGAGTACATCCCAAACAACCCAGTGCTACTATGTGTATGAGCACACCCACTGCCATCTTGTGTAATTTGAGTCAGTGCATCCAACAAGCCCTTTGTTACAAAGTGTATGAGCATGCCCAGTATAACCTTGCGCAACTGTAGTCAGTGCATCCCAAACGGCCCTGTGCTACTAAGTGTATGAGCATGCCCACTGTAACCCTGTATAGTGATAGTAGTTGTCCATTCTGCAGATGGCCATACTCCAGTTCAGGTTCCTGTTGTGCTACAACTATACCTCTCAGGCCTACCTGTGGATGATGCGTCATGTTTGTGCATACAGGTTATAATGGACACCTACTTTAAACACACAGGTCTACAGCTATGTACTTCGTGACTGTCAGTCTCCCTGTTGTCCTCAAGGGCAGTCTGACTGCCTTGGAATGTTTAATCTCTGTGGCGTGTCTCATAACTGTGTAGTACTGTAGTAGCAATCTTTAGATAGGCAGGAGTTCTGATCCCACCACTGGCAACTGTGTGCATGTGTTTGCGTGCGTGTCAGCAAATGCCTGAATGTGTGTCAGCAAATGGCTGAGTGTGGTTGTGTGTGTGTGTATTTGTGTCTGCATCCTGTCATGCTGCATTCCAAAGAGATACCTCCTTTTGCACTGGCCTTTATCCTTGTCAACCGTTAAACCTCTCTTCCCCCCTCCCCACTGCAAGTAATCGGTCCTGCGATGTCACCCAGCTCAGACGTGGATTCAGTGAAGTGTAATTGTATGTGTTCTGTGGCACATACCACTGTACTAGTTACCTTTACATAGGCAAGACGTGCATGTACAATACTGACAAGTGTGTGTGTGTATGCGACTACCCTGTAGCCAGGCATACACATGTGTAATGTCTTTTAGCACACCATGGTAGCCATCTGTGGTGACCAGTGTCTACAAAGTATTACATAGTTAGGAATGGTAAAGAATACATAGTCAAGCACGACTATAGTTGGGTATGTTATTTTCCCATGTCACTGTCAAACAGTGACACAGACGTAGTCGCTGGGGTGTTAGGTCCATTCCCATCATTCCCCCACCCTAACTCCACAATCCCCGGGGTAGATTACATTAGCCATCATTCTCTACCCAAAACTCCACATACACAACAACCATCCCTTCTCTGGTGAATATGCTTAGGATTTAAATGTAATAACACAAAAGAGATGCCACTGCTTTGTGTACACATCAGTTCCTTTGGAACCCTTCTGTGTCACAGAGCGTTCAGGCGTGTGTAGATATATATATCTATGGCTATGTCTGTGTATATGCATATATGTGTGTGTGTACACATCGCATAGGTATATATATATATATATATATATATATATATATATATATATATATATATATATATATATATATATATATCTATATATATATCTATATCTATATATATATATCTATATATATATATGTGTAGTTATGACAGATGTACAGATGCAGACTTGTCTTTGTTGTTTCAGAGTACAGTACATATGTACACAAAGGGACTGTCCCATTTGTTTTCAGTACTGTGGAATACCTGTAGTAGGGTGTGCATTATAGACTCCATGCAACATGTGTACAACCTAGATGGCTTAGTGGCACGTCAAGTGACCTCAGTGTGCATGTCCAGGATTCAAGACCTGCAAGCCTGGTTGAGACCGTCAATTAGGACTGCATAAGACACTTAAGCAGGTGTAAATGTGTTTTCGTGACAGTAAGCAGCGGGTACAGCAGGTAACAGACATATACAACCCGCAGTACACTTGGAATGCCCTTCTTTGGCAATCCTGCTGATGTCACCCACCTATGAATACACCTCTGGGACTGCTGTAACCCAGTAATCTCCATGACGCGTGCTGTAACGGCATAATGCTGTAGTGTGTTAAAACTAGTTTGGTAGGTGTTGTAATCCCAGATAGGTGTGTGTGTGTCTGCCTGTGAAAGAAACTATGCTTTTAGAGTATGCACACTCTTTACAACCCACATGACCACCTTTGGCAATCCTGCTTATGTCACCCACCGAGGACTACACCTCTAGGACTGCTGTAAAGTACAGTTTTGTACCTACCATAAATGTACATGTCAGAGAGGTATGCATCTGCAGTCCTAACATATGGGTTGTCCTGCCTCAGGCAGCCCTTCGGTCGGCCGGATTCCAAAGTCTGGGTCTGGCCTCGGCTGATGTCGCACTTCACCCGACGTCATAGCTGCTGTGAATTGGGTATAAAGGCATCAGCCGACGCCATTTTCCTCAGTGTTTCTTGCCCCAGATGCCAGGTGCCCTCTAGGAAGGCTAAATTTGGATAAATGCAAATGGTTCCAAACAGTAGAGAGCAAACAATATAAGCATGTATATACATATATACAAACAAATACACCATAATATAGATTCCCCCAGCTAGCTACAAGATGGGAAAATACCCTAGGAGTACCACAGAGGGGAAGGAGGGTGGGTAACCCTGACTGCAGATCCATACCTCTCGGGCATCTACATTTATGGTAGGTACAAAACTGTACTATGTCCTTCAAGGATGCATCTGCAGTCCTAATATATGGATAGAATACCATAGCCAAACTGGGGGTGGAGGCACTAAGATGATTATGGTGTAGTTAAGATCCCTTGCAAAACAGCAGTTGCAAAACCTGTTCGGGATCTGCAGTATAAAGGTAGATTATAATGCTTGGCAAATGTATGCATGGAGCTCCAAGTAGCAGCTTCTAAAATGTCTTTGGTAGCCACTCCTCGTAGGCAAGCTGTAGTAGTGGCTGTAGCCCTTGTGGAGTGAGGTCTGATGTTTTCTGGAGTTGTCTTTCCATGAAAAGAGTAACAAAATCTAATGCAATTTCCTATCCATTTTGAGATTGTCTGTTTTGAAATTGCTTTTCCCTCCATTCCTGTTGCATATGCTACCAGAAGCTGGTCAGTTTTTCTGTTGGTCTTGGTTCTGTCCAGATAGTAGCGCAATTGCCTGTGCACATCCAATGTATGTAGTAGTCTTTCCCCCCTGTTCTGTGGGTTGGGGAAGAATGTTGGTAGGTGGATTGCTTGGTTCAATGATACCCTGGAGACCACTTTTGGCATAAAGGTAGGATTAGTTCTCAAGGACACACTATCCTGATGGAAGATAAGGAAGGGCTGTACTGCCATTAATGCCTGTAATTCAGAAACCCTTCTTGCTGAAGTGATTGCAAGCAGGAAAGCGGTTTTCCAAGATAAGAACTGTAATTCTGCTGTTGCTGCTGGTTCAAAAGGGGGAAGTGTTAACTTTTCCAGCACAAAGTTAAGGTCCCATGTAGGCAAAGGTGGCTTCCTTGGAGGCTTTACATTTTTAATTCCTCTCAGAAACTGCCTGAGTAGAGGATGAGAGAAGACTGGGGGATCCATGTTGTATTCTGCTGAAATTGCTGATGCATACAGGCCATTGTGGAAAAGTTCTGCTAAGTATTCCAGGATGTTAGCTATGTTTGCTAATGATACATTTTCTCCTTTTGCTGCACTCCAAATGAGGTATCTTTTCCATTTGGCTGAATAAGTCTTCCTTGTGGAGGGTCTGCGAGCCTCCAGGATAATGTCTTTAACCCTCTGAGATAAGTCTGGGTTATTTTGCTTTATGTAATATTCCAAGCAGCTAGCTGTAGTGTTTTCAAGTTTGGATGTAGGATCTTGAAGTTGTTCTGTGTTAGCAGTAAAGGAACTAGAGGTAGAGGCCATGCGTGTGTCCGAGACATACTCCTCAGTAGTGGGTACCAATGCTGCCTCGGCCAGTCTGGAGCTATCAGGATGATCCTTGGGTGATCTTTGATCTTCAGTAGCACTTTGTGCATCAAAGGAAGAGGTGGGAATGCATATGCTGTCAGGTTTTCCCAACTGAAGGATAGGGAGTCCACCTTCCAAGCAAGTGGGTGGGTGGTATGTCCTTGTGCAGAATTTCCTCAATTGGTGGTTGTGTGGGGATGCGAACAGGTCTATTTCTGGTAGTCCCCATTTCTTTGTAATGGTTTTGAAGATGTCTGGATGCAGCATCCATTCGTGGGCATCCGTGGTAGTTCTGCTTAAGATGTCTGCTAGTGAATTTTCTTTTCCTGGCACAAATTTGGCCTGGAGTTGAATGTTGTGGTTCAGGGCCACATTCCACAGGTCCATTGCCATCCGGCATAGAGGATATGAGTGTGTGCCTCCCTGTTTGTTGATATACCACATGACTGTGGTGTTGTCCATCCTTATCAGCAAATGACCCTGTTGAAGAAAAGGTCTGAATGTCCGAAGTGCCTGTTTCACTGCCAGCATCTCTTTTTGATTTATATGTAGGTTCAGCTGGTCTTGTGTCCATTGGCCTTGTATACACTTGTCCACCATGTGTGCCCCCCAGCCTAGGTCTGAGGCGTCCATGGTGATAGTCTAGTTTGGGTGAGGTTTGTGGAAGGGCAGACCTCTGTTCAACTGACAGGCCTGAGCCCACCACAGGAATTCTTGTTTCAGGCATGGAATTATTGGAATCTGGGCTTCTAGACTGTGCTTGTGTTGAGACCATACATTCCTTAGGTACCATTGCAACTTCCTCATATGTAGCCTGGCATGTGGAATCAATATTATGCAGGATGCCATGTAACCCAGGGCTTGCAGGACTTTCCTTGCTGTAAGCTGGTTCTGCGTTGTTAATGCCATGAAATAGAGTGGTAGTTGCTTTTGCTTTTCTGCTGTGAGAAATGCCATTTGATTTGATGTGTCCAGTTCTGCACCCAAGAATGTTATCCTTTGGGTTGGTACCAGCCTTGATTTTTTTCATGTTGACTGTGTATCCCAGGGCTTGCAGTAGTTGTATAACCTTCTCCAAATCTTTTGTTAATTTGGTCTTGTTGTCCGCTTGTATTAGGCAGTCGTCCAGGTAAGGATAAATCTGAATTCCCTGAAGCCTGCAATGAGCAATTACTGATGTCAGGCATTTCGTGAATACTCTGGGCGCAGTAGATAAGCCAAAGGGCAATGCTGAGAATTGATAATGCTCTGATCCTGCAAGAAATCCGAGTTATCTTCTGCAATCTGGTCGTATAGGGACGTGCAGGTATGCCTCCTTGAGATCTAGAGTCACCAGCCAAGACTCCTTGCCCAGCATGGGAAGAAGTTGCTGTAGGGTCAGCATTTTGAATTTTGGAACAATGAGATATGTGTTCAGAGCGGACAGGTCGGGAATAGGTCTCCATTGGTTTTCTTTCCTTGGTACCAGGAAAAGTCTGGAGTAAAATCCTTGCCCTTGTTCCATAGGCTGTACCTTTTCTATAGCTCTCATCCTTAGTAGGTGGTTGATTTGTGCTAGAGCGTTTGTTTTTTGGTTTGGTGGTAGGTTTGGCATTCCTCTTTTTTTGGTAGAGTGAGGAAGTGAAACCTGTAGCCTTTGTCTATTGTCTGTAAAATCCATTTGTCTCCTGTAATGTAATGCCAGTTTATGGAAAATAAGGCAAGCTTTCCGCCTAAGGGTGCTTGCAGTTGTTCCCTGGTAGGCGGTATCAGAGTCAAGTCATTGTGTCTGTCCTGTGGGAGTGGTCGTAGCTGAATCTGTGGCAGTACTCCGGTTGTTAGGCTGCCACTGACGTCCCCTGTAGGCACCTCTGGATTGACCTCTGCCTCTTGGGCGCCTATTTCTGCCTCTCTGTGCTCTGGAGGTGTCTGGAAAGGACCAATTCTTCGAAGGCCAATTTCTACTAAACCTCGGTGGCTGGACCTGTAAGAAATCCTTGACTATTTGTACAGATTTTGCTTTTTCTTCCACCTTCTTTAGCACTTGCTGTGCAGGGGAGCCAAACAAACTTTGTTTCTCCATGGGAGCATCTAGAAGCTTTGACTTTACATGGTCTGGTAAGGATTGCTCTTTTAACCAGGCACGCCTTCTAATCACTGTTCCAGTCATAGCTGATCTAAAGGAAGCCTCCAGTGCATCAAAGCCGCATTTTAAGGAATGATTACTGACCTGCTGAGTGTTATGTACCAAATCCTGAAGGGACTTACGGTCTATAGGTTCAGGAGAGGACAGTTTTTTATTTAGCTGGTCTAACAAAAATTCCTGATACTGAATCATGTGGAATTGACAGTTTAAGGCCCTAGCCGAAAGAGTAGCGGAAGTATAAACTTTTTTACCCCATCTCTCTAATGCTCTAGATTCTCTTTCAGAGGGGAGGGTTTTTTTGGCAGAGGCAGCTGCTACAGCTTTGGGGCCCTGTGAAATGGTTTCAGGATCTGCAATAGGAGCCTTATACAAGTGAAAGTGTGTGTCCGGGACCCTGTAATATCTGTCGGGCTTGGCAGGGGCTGAGGGAAGAGAGTCAGGGGCAGTACAGGCATCATAAGCATCATCAACAACTGCAAGTACTGGAGGAATGGCTAGGGGCCTATGCTGTGGTAAATGTAAAAAGGTCCTTAGCCTTTTCCTTGAATCTGAAAAATCCTGGCCCTGCCATTGAAAATGCTCTCTCATAGCATGTAAGGTTTCCCCAAAAGAAAATTCCTCAGGAGGAGAGGCAGAAGGAATAGAGTCTTCTGCATCAGAGTCCTCATAAGGAGAATATGGGCCTTCTGGAGGACCTGAGTTTTCTGAATCATCCGAGGAATAGTCTGTTGAAACAGGATCCGGGGGCTCTGCTCTAGGCCTCTTCTCTGGAGGGGGTTGAGAGGCCCTGTCTGGGTGAGGTTGGGATCCCCTGATCAAAGAAATGAGATCCTCAGCCAAGCTGAGCATTTGGGAACTGGAGGTAGGCCTGTGTGAGGGGGTTTTAGCAGGCAAGGCCTTAGAAGATTTAGCTGCTTTAGCCCTAGAAAAAGCCTTGATAGACATAGATGCAGGGGGCCTAGCAGCTCCACGTGCAGGAGTAGATATGTCTAAAGGAATAGTATCTGATAAATCCTGGGTGCCTGCTACAGCAGGGGTACTTTCAGTAGCGGATTCAGCCATGCTGTGTGAGGCCTCGGCTATCGGAGGCAAGCTTTCGGCCAAAGGAAGAACCGAGGACTCTGTTTCAGCCGAAACAGAGACACTCGCTGTTGGCTTAACCGTGGTTTCGGCCGAAACCGTGGACCGCGAGTGTCGGTCCTTTTCCTTACGCTTTTTAGCTAATTGTGAAGTCGGAGTGTGACGGCATTTTGTAAGCAAAAGCGGGACCAAAAAACTCCTCTGCAAACTCCGACCGACGTCTCTAAGTATCCGTCGGTTGAAGGAAGCACAGGCTAGACAAGCTGATACGTCGTGGTCTGGGCCTAAGCAAGGAAGGCAGTAAGAGTGGAAATCCTTATGAGGTATTTGTTTCCCACAAGGTAAACAATTATTTACTTTTTCTGACATCGGCTGAGGCAAGAAAGAGTCCCCAACGGGGTACTTAGCTTTTTAGAAGTCTTCGGTAGTAAAAATCTCTGGATCTGACCGACCGGCACTTGCAAACAGCTTCTGCTTCGGGCACCACGCGGCAAGAAAGATTGAGAAAAATGGCGTCGGCTGATGCCTTTATACCCAATTCACAGCAGCTATGACGTCGGGTGAAGTGCGACATCAGCCGAGGCCAGACCCAGACTTTGGAATCCGGCCGACCGAAGGGCTGCCTGAGGCAGGACAACCCATATGTTAGGACTGCAGATGCATCCTTGAAGGACATCCCAGTATTCTCAGTAGCGCGTGCTGTAACTGCGTACTGCTGTAGTGCGATAAACTAGTTAGGTAGGGGTTCTATTCCAAGAGAGACCAAGTGTGTGTGTGTGTGTGTGTGTGTGTGTGTGTGTGTGCGTGCGTGTGACAACAACAATGCTTTTTAGAGTATGCACACTTTACAATTCACATGACCATCTTTGGCAATCCTGCCGTCACCCACCTAGGAATAAACCTCTAGGACTGCTGTAACCCAGTATTCTCCATAGCGCATGCTGTAACTGCGTAATGCTGTAGTGTGATATACTAGTTGGGTATGGGTTCTATTCCAGGACATGGCAGGTGTGTGTGTGTGTGTTTGACTGTCAGAGCCTGTGTGGAGGTTGCTGTGAGTGTCTAACCACTGGACATGTTTGGGAGCGGATTTTGTAGTTTTCCTATATGGTGTCAGTCTTGCATGTCACAATGTCCACCTCACAAGGACTACAGATGTCAGCCAAGGGACTGTGTTGGCAAGCCATACCCCTACATCTGGCAAAAGGCCTGGTGAACAAAGTATGCAACCCTACTATTACCCGGAATACGTCCTCTACCCATGTGTCATACACAAACACACTTGCCTAGAATATCCCGCTATGTTGCTACTACTCTGCACACTGATGACAGATAGTAGGCATGGTGTGATTGCAGTGGGCTGCAGAGGACATGACACCCTGTACAGCAGTACAACAGGCACATAATTGCAGACAATATGCCTTCACTATGTTCCCCACTGGTGCCATCAAATGTGATCCACAGAGGCTATACAATGCCTTACGCATGTGCCCAGTTATGGACAGATGCCACTGACACCAGGGAATACCTGTATCATACTATCAATGCAGGTGCAGGGTCAACCTGCTGACTATAAAGCAGGTTCTGCCACACCAGGCCAGTATTGGCAGATCGGAGGATAAGAGTCTGTGTACACATGTGCCACACCAGGCCAGTATTGGCAGATCGGAGGAGAAGAGTCTGTGTACACATGTGCCAGCCAAACCAGGTACACCTGTACATGTCACTGTACATTATTGTGGGACATGCACATCCCAGGCAATGTCCATGTCAAGGACCGACACGACATGCATTGCAAAGCTATGGCCATACACAATGGTAACCAGGATGTCAGGACAGTTCATACAATACCCATCTGTGTGGGGCATTGCAAACAACACCCCTGTACCACACTGCACACCACTGTTGGGTGGCGTGATGCCAAGGATTACCCCTCACCCACATCCCAGGCAATGTCCATGTCAAGGACCGACATGACATGCATTGCAAAGCTATGGCCATACACAATGGTAACCAGGATGTCAGGACAGTTCATACAATACCCATCTGTGTGGGGCATTGCAAACACCCCTGTACCACACTGCACACCACTGTTGGGTGGCGTGATGCCAAGGATTACCCCTCACCCACATCCCAGGCAATGTCCATGTCAAGGACCGACATGACATGCATTGCAAAGCTATGGCCATACACAATGGTAACCAGGATGTCAGGACAGTTCATACAATACCCATCTGTGTGGGGCATTGCAAACACCCCCCCTGTACCACACTGCACACCACTGTTGGGTGGCGTGATGCCAAGGATTACCCCTCACCCAGTCTTGTACAGCCATCTTGCACAGCCAACCACTACACACCCATGAAGCAATGCACACAAGCAAGTCAGTACTGGCACCTTGTGTCTGCGTGTGGGGTATGATTCTCCCAACCACGGTCACTCCCAGTATAATTCCCATTGGCATACCGACAGATGTCAAACACATTCACATGCCCTAGCCCATAGAACCTCCGGATATCCCCTATGGTGCATGTAGTACCTGTGCATTACTGCAGTGTGGCAAACTAAGTAGTTTGGGAGTGCATTTGTGGGCCTGGCAAAGTGTGTCAATTTGAGTCCATTAGAGAGTGTGGTTGTGTTGACAATGACATCCGTTCATGTGGACAGCCATGCATGCTACACCTAATGTATATGTCTACTATATCTGTTTCAGATGTCGCTCACCAACACATACATGTTCTTACAGCACACCAACATGTCAGCTTTGTGGCACATGGAGTAACTGCATGCACTTGTAATAGTAATGACTAGTCAGTCAGGGGTTTGAATCCCTGTACTGGTAGGTGTGTGACAGACAATGCTTAGGTTTTAGTCTCCAAGTCCTTCTGTGATGTACTTTGCCTGTATGTCTGTCACACACACACACACACACACACACACACACACACAGACACAGACACACACAGACACAGACACACACAGACACAGACACACACAGACACAGACACACACAGACACACACTCTCTTGTGGATGTGGAGGTGTACACCTTCTCAGCAGCAGCTTGTTTATTGTAAGTGATGGTTATGATCAGGTGATGGCCTCTGCACATATTGCAGTCCTCCTCTAGCTGATTACTTGTGGAATGGCAGTGATGATGTTCCCATGGCCATTCGCATGAAAAAAATATCTAGGATCATCATGTTGGTGTTTCTCCATGACAGTCACTGTGAGTGGTACCTGGATCTGGTGTTTTGGCAAACGGCATCACAGATGATATCTGGATGTTCCTCAAACATACACAGTGGGAATGTTTGTGAAGGACCCCCATCTGTAGGCCATCTGTGGAACCATTTGCTTCCTGTGTTACTCACTGAACACACATCTGTGAACAGCAGGAGCATAGTGTGAGGATTGCAGCCAGTACATGGTGATAGTGAGGAGTTACTGCCATCGCAACCCTGACTGGACATATGTCACATGAAACAATGGTATGACAGACACTGTCTGGGGTTCTCAGTGACATGCCAATAATGGGCCACTGTTCATAGCTGCAATCACAAGTCTTCTACACTTTGTACAGATGTCATGCAGTACATATACATGTGTTGTGCTCCCTCTGCAAATGTATACCATCTGTTGTGTTGGGTTGATGGTCATATCTATGCATGCTGTTGCTGTTGACTATTACTAAGGCATATCTGTGTTTAAACTCAACACCATAGGCTGCATGGGTTTGGAGGTCCTGGCAGAACCGTCTGTCCCACTTCAGCTGGCCACGGCACCGGGCACCAACCTTGGACCTCCACCTCTGTTGGCTCTGCACCACCTTCTGGTGGTACCGCCACCGAGGATGGGGTTTGTCCCCACTGGGAGCAGGTCCAGACAGAACATGTCCGCAATCGTACAGTCCCGGACGTGATGTGTAGGGGGACTCAAAGGGTTTTGAGGCCAGATACGCCAGCTCAAGGGCGGTGTGTCACAATTACAGGGTGAGGCTGCCCCTCCTAGACTGCCCCCAGCACTGCCACCTTTGCAGCTGTTCTGGTGCAGTGGTGGCTGCCCATGGCTGGGGACCTCCATCCCACTGTTTCCATCTGGGGGCTCATGGGCTTTTGAATACCGAACACCCCTCCCCATCTGAGGTGTATCCCCCCACGTCATATACTGACTCTGTATGCTGTCTTGTCTGTCATCCTACCCTACCTATCCTCTACGAGCATAACTACTCTCCTTCCCCCACACCCCACTCTCACCCTATGGAAACAAAAAGCCAATTGGTTCCTAGAACATTTGCCCCGTGTCCACTGGACACATGTAACCCTTTTAATATGCATCAGAACATACTCCAGTTGTCCTCACCCCTCTCTCTCAGGCGCACGATCCTAGTATGCACATGACTCCTAAATGTTCCAGGTACACAGTCCTAATACGACTGCGCCAGCCAGCACCTGTACGCCTAGGCCCATAATTGCATACCCATAGTTCCCCCACCTGCCACTCCTCACTGTGGGTGCAGGTGGGGTATAAACACACCACTACGCACTGCCCAGTCTCCCCATGTCGGGATACATGTCTTACATTGGGTCGACCCATGGGTTATCAGGCTTGCACAACCTACTGGTCCATGTACATCTACAGCCTGGTTTGATAAGTCATTACCGGGACAGCCACCGATCATTAAATTTTGGTGTCCCACAAGGGACATCATTGTGGGACACCAATTTCTAGGTTTCAAGATTAGACCCGACAGGTCTCTCCCACTGGTAGTATCCTGCTTGTGATCTGGGAAGCAGTGGTGCGTTTACCTTTGTGTGTCTGTACATTTCACCAGCCTAGCTGGGGGGGGGGGGTGCTACGTGTTACACATTTATTTATTGGACCCCTCACCCCCATATGCACAGCCTGTGAACATATGTTACTCATACACATGTATATAGCTAGGATATGATATAGCAGTTACATTTACAGTCACATATATTACATTACTATAAACAGATATATCTGTATATGTATGCATACATGTATATTTATATTTTGCTGTCTATATACATCTCAACATATGGGTTTATGGGTGTCTGCATATGTATACATTTATATGTGGGTATATATCTGTATTCTGTCTCTGCAGGGAGAGGCTTATCTCTATCTCTCTCTCATATATATACATTATATATATATATATATATATATATATATATATATATATATATATATATATATATATATATATATATATATATATATATATACACACATACATATACATATACATACACATACACACACACACACACACACACACACACATCTACATCTGGTTATTCCGTTCCTTGCCATATATAGATTACACTTCGCTGCAGTGGGACTCATAGTGGGTGTGGCTGCTCATTGGCCGACGCCTCTGCCCAATGAACACATTTGCATACACCTCTAGGGCTGTCCATATAGGTCCACATTAGCAAACACCTGCACACCTAGACCCATAAGTAGCTACCCACAGCTCCCCCACTCGCTCCTCAATAGCACCCATCCTTACTCTGGCTCCTGATCTGTTCTGGACACACCATTACATGCTGCCCACTCTCCACTTCACGGGACCCATTTCATACAACTGTCTCGGCCCATGGGTCATCAGGGTTTCCCACCCTTGTATTCAGCGTATGTATACACCTCAGCCAGAATGTTCGGTCTATTACCTTCTATCACCTTCTTTTGGTCTTGGCAATTTTTGGGGTCATGCTTGGGCTCCTCACTTCCATTGGCATAGCCTGTGAACATATGTCATTCTTGTGTGCTGTTTCCTATCATAGCTGTATATCTATGTGCACTATATAGTCTGTAAAGCAATACATACCCTGCGCAAACGCACTTACACATGCTTACTGGTGTTTATATAAGCATGACCTGCTTACTAGTGCCTAGGACACTGACACTTGACTCCAGTTAACTTTTAAATTGATATTTTGCAGGTTATACAGCGGACAGATGCCGCAATATTTTCATGTACAGATATGCATGTGATACAGTGGGATTCGGTACGGGAAGGTCTGTTCGTTAGGTGGTTGCTCTAATACACTATTGCTGTGCTGCTTCATTTACATATATACGCATATCTCCTGGTTCCGCAGACACACACCCTAACACCTCCCTAACACTGCAGTCATCCATTCTACAGTCGGATCCGTGGTGTATCCACACCACTACACATCGGCCACTCCCTACTCCTACAGACCCATCCCATCGGTTGACTCACTCCACGTACCCTCAGAACTCCCAAACGTTTAGTCCACAAACATTGGTGACATGAGCGAACACAAGAATACTAATCAAAATTTTTGGGTTGTCCCACATGGGACACACATGTGTTTACGTCAAGATTAGACTCTATACTTCATTACATCCTTACTCCCGTTAACATGACACTACAATAAATTAATAAGTATGACTATGTGGTAACACACACGTTACACACGAGAGCTTAATTATGTACGTCCGCGGCTTATTTCATTTACAAATAGACCTGTTTAGTAATTGGCGTTGCCGTAGCAGGCAGATCACAGGAATGATTCCATGTGTGGGGAAAGTCCTCTCACTTGATTATTTTCAGCACAGCACTGACTTCGGACATTGTACACACTTCTGCGTTTTAGCAGTTTCGTCCTGTCCCTCTTCTGCACAACCTATTATTCTATCTACTGTCGAGGTTTGCAAGGGCACATTCATGTTATTTATGTCTGCAAATGGGATGAATGTGTTCCTGAGAATGCACTTCTACATACTGATGTCTGCATGTGTGTATGCATATATACTTACAATGAACTTGCTCATCTCCACGGGGCGGTCCAATTAGAACTAGCCCATCCAACCCTGACACGCCTGGCTCCATAATTTCATACCCATAGTTCCTCCACCCCACCCCTGTTCAAAATACACACATACCATCCATTGCCCACTTGTTAATCGCAGCCATGACACATGGGCTCTACACGTATGTTGTCCCAACCCATGTATTCTCAGGCTCCCCCATTTAGTCTTTGAACATACCTGCCCTTGCTTGTGTAATGGTCGGATAGCCAATCATCTCATCAATTTTTTGGGTAGTCCCACCAGGGACTACCCTGTGTGTGTAAAGTAGACTTAGCAAATCAACAATGTTACTTCCACTGGTAATATCCTGCCTGTGGTGCGAGTAGCAGTGCTTTGCTTACTCCTGCCCAGCTGCATACAACATATGCTGACAGCGCTATATAATAATGCTGTTGATTCCCCTCTCATTCCTTTTGTATGCTTTACTGCTACATCGTAATTTCTTCATAGATTATATATATATATATATATATATATATATATATATATATATATATATATATTTTTTTTTTTTTTCTCATATGCTGGGCACTGCTTAGACTTGCGCAAGTGCACTCAAGACTTGCTTACTGGTACTTGTGTATTTACTGCTGCTTATTTGTGCTTACACCTGCCTACTAGTACCTTATTCATTATGACAGTGCCACTTTGCTTGAATGATATTCAAGTTAAGTATCTAATGCGATACTCTTGGTTTTATAGCAAAACTACATTCATTCCACATGGAAAATGATGTGCTATTGTTGGGCTCAAACTGTGAATGCCTGTTTGTTAGGTGAATGCTGTAAACACTACACTATTGAGACTTGCGCCGATTCCGCATGTTTTTCTCTATTTGAATATGATGTGTAAGCTACGCTCGGCAGAGGGCAGCAACGTGCAGACACGCTGCGCTTTGCTTACACCTTCGACACTGCAGCAATTCGAATGTATAATAGGGACACAGGGACAGGGAATCTAGTTGTGAAAGTACTAGGGACAGGGCTCAACATTCCAGTATGTGCTTGTGTGTTTACTACTTCCATTTTATTTCACTGTTCATGGACACTCTTGTATGCTTAGCATACATTTCGGTACCCATGGACACAATTACTGACTTACTATTAGGGGCAGGCTCTACTAGTAGGCATTGTAGGTTTTGCAAGTGTCGGGGAATGTTTATGCCTCTGTAGAGCACGTGTACATACCCCCTGCACTCGTTTCCTGTGCACGTCGAGGGTGCAGTGGCGCACCCTCATACATATTCATATGGCACTGCTGCACCATCTGTAGTGAGAATGCTTGGCACAAGGCTAAAACCATCCTTGCGCCGAGCACCTTCACTCCCAGGGATAGTCTAGCACAAAAAAACAATTACTGCATTGTTCCAACCTAAAATAAAAACAGATGGTAGTCCACAGAAGAGCATTGTGTTTCCCTCAGATGTGGCTACCAAAAGCTAGTTACCATAGACTGGTACCTTATCAATTAACACAGACAGCTAACCAACCATAATCCTAACTAGATTCTAGCTGAACGAGTTACTCAACCCAGTCTACAAACCAAGATGTAGAAACTACAAGAAGCAAAGAAAACCAACTTTGCAGAAAAGCAAAAAAATTCCTAAAGTACACAAAGCCAAGACATGAGGCTATTAACAGTCACAGGAAGCATGGTGCTCTGAAGATAGTTGACATGACCTCTGGGGAGGTGTCATCATCAAACACAGCAACCTCCACATTAAAAGCATATGGCACTTTCCTTGCCCTGTCAAAAACTAACCAAAAAGAACTGGTCAACTAAACTATGAAGTAAAAGGAAGAAGACAAACAATCCTTGGCTAAACAAATTTGTTTGGTATTTAAGCCCTCCTTTACAGAAAGGTCGCAGTGGTTTATTTTTTGTACTTGAGAGATTACCACAGAAGAACAAAGAGCCCTTCTTCAATCTTCACCAGGACATTTTTATATTTTGCATATACTACATTTCACAAAAACTGCAAGTGTTGGAATGTCCACAGATGGGGAATTACTATTGTAACTATGTAACTATTGCAGTGCCCGTTTTTTATCCACTTCTGGTTTGATTTCCATTCCAGCTTGACGTCAATATGCTTCTGCTAAATTAAGCAGAGATGTCATCTTAGATTTATTCTCCTCATATTTCAAAACCTTCACCACATTTGGATCTTGTGAGGACAACAGATATGTGTGGAGTCCCACGATTACAGATCTATACATGTAATCAATTTCAAGGAGGCCCATCACTCCTTCAGAATGGGGGATATATAATCTTGGTACACAATGATTTTTTATAAATCATTTGGTGAGCATGAAGCATCCTTCATGTTTTGATATGCAATCTACCCAACACTTTTGGGGCCAGTCAATCACTCCAAAACAAGTTAGGACAGGAAGAGCAAATTGATTTATAGCTTGGATCTTGTTCCTAGGTGTCTATAACTTAAATTAATCATGAAAACAGCATTAAGTACTCCTTACTAAGCCTTATTCGCATTTGTTCATGTTTTATTGCTGATCCTTCATCAATTCCCAAGTATTTATACACCCCCTCTTGCTCAAGTTCTTTTATATCACATTCTTGTCCCAAACTGACGTTTTCCTGGTGCTGCAATTTTCCTTTTTTAAAAGGTTGCTTTTGCACATTTATCAAGACCAAATGACATTCCGATAGCATCTGAAAAAGTTTCGACAGCCTGCAGCTGTGCTTTCTGTTCCTCATCTGATGACCTATACAATTTTAAATCATCCACAAAGAGAAGATGAGAAGTCATTAGACTGTTGTTTTCTAGAAGCCAAATTGTAGCCATGGCCTAGGCTAAGTAAGCAGTTTAATAAGTTAATGGCAAGGCAGAACAACAAGGGTGGCAGAGAGTCGCCCTGGAATATCCCCCTTTGAATTTTTATCCCTGGAATAATAATCTGTCCTTTATCAGGGCTTAACTGCAAAGTGGTCTGCCACTGCTTCATGGTTACTGTAATGTAAATCAGTGTAGAGTGTATCTTGCACATTTTTAAGCACTCTTATACATGAATGCGGGATACTATCAAATGCTTTTTTGTAGTCAATCCATGCCATGCTTAGGTTCTTCCCATTCTTACAATTCTCCACCATAACTTTGTTTAATAACAAATGGTCCTTTGTTCCATACGACTCATTTACTTCCCTTTTGTTCTACTGCCATAATTGAGTTTTCTTCTAAAGGACTATAAACTCTGTCAGCATCAATTCCCGTATATAGTTTGTATGTTGTCAGAAGACAAGTTACTGGTCTATAATTTGTAGGGTAGCTTACAGGTGCATTCTTAAGTAAGAGCATTGTTTTTCCTGTTAACCAGTGTGGTGTGTGTTCGGAGTGCATACATAAACAGTTCTTACTCATGGCTAAATCATCGTGCAAAGAAGTTAATACTTTAAGCCAAAAGTTAGGTACTGCATCTGGGCCTGGGGTTTTCCAGTTAGAGGCTTTTCTCAACTTTATTTCAATCTCTCTAGTTGTTATTTCATCCTATTTCATATCCTGTAAACTTCTTATTCTCTCTCTTACTTCTCCCGTCCATTTAGCTTTTATGATGTTCCAAAGGATCTTCATAGATACTTCTCCAAAATGTATCCACTTCCTTTTTTTTTTGGCGGTCTATCTATTCCTTTTACCTTATTTCCCAGTTCTCTATAAAACTTTTTTGGGTCAATGTTTATTCTGTGTTTTTCCACTTATAATTTATTTATCTTCGTATCTTCCAAGTCTTTCCACCTGTTTTGTAATTTTTAGTTTATCTCCAATAGTGCATAATAGATTCTGGTCTGTTCTAATATCACGCATTGCTTTTATCACATCTATCTTTCTTAATATTTTCATTGATCTGTTCCCTCTTCTATAATCTAACAATGATACTTCTTGTCTTAGCTGATTTATAGTTTTCTTTATTCAATATTTCCATAATGGTATTCGGTGTTGCCCCCTCTTTTCCCTCACTACCCTGTGTTCCTGTGGTAGAGCTACCCTATGTTCCTGTGGTAGAGCTTTATCAGTTATTAATTTAGCAGCACAGTAATATATTCTGTTTACTTCTGTTATACTGCATGGGTCTCTATGGTGGTAATTGTGTTCATTTGTTTTATCAAGCTTCTGACTTTTGGGGTTTTATTAACCTTCTGTAGTCTATTTCTCGCATTGATCTTGATATATCTAGGTCTATCAAATCAAGTATCTCTTCTCAAATCCTTTTCTTCCATACTAAAGGGTACATCCCTTGTATTCCATTTCCTATGGGCATTCTATAGAAAGTTCTATAGCATCTTCTTGTGGCACATTCTATTCAATTTCATCCTGCGTCTTCTGTTCTGTCATATGGGAACTCACTGGCCTATCACTCCTCAACATTGACTGCATCAGAGTTTCCACAGTTTCCAGCCTCTTTTCTTGCCGTCTATCTTCAAATGAATGTTTATACTGGTTTCTTGTGGAAGGCTCCAAAATATCTTGATATGGCACCTGACCAGTTACTTCCTGTTTCACTGGTTTCCCCTTAATTTGGATACCCATTGCTCTATCCTGTTGTGGTGCTTTCTGCAATTGATTTTCTACACTGAATCCTTCTCTTCGCAGCTGTTCCATTACTTCAATTTCTATTTCTTTGACTTCTCCATTACTCATCTCTTTTTCTACTTTTCCTCTTAGTCTTATTTTTTATATTGTAAAGTTTTCCATATCCAGATTCATTTGCCAATATTTTTCTTATATCTTTGGTGCTGCTGTTTTTTGTATTAATTAATTTTGCTTTCTCCTTTGCATAAATATTACACCATATTAATTCTCTTTTCAGGTCTCCTGGTCTTCTTGCTTTTCCTTATTCTGGGGACATACTTCAGCATACTGTGATGTAGTCTTAGACCTTCGACATTAAATCCTTCACTTTGCAGGCACTCCATAACTTCAGCTTCTATTTCTTTAACCTTTACTAATCATCTTTTCTACGTTATGTTTTTGTGTTTTTAATCTTATTGTGAAATTGTCCATATCTGGATGTCTTTGCCTGTATTTCTCTTTGAATACTTTTGATACTGCCTTCTCTATATTAGTTAACTTAGCTTTCTCCTTTGCATAAATATTGCACCATATCAAATCTCTCTCACATGTCCAGATCTCTTTTTTAGCTTTTTCAAATATCTAAGTTTTGTTGTTTATATTTTCCTACTTCCTCAAAATGCTTCTTTTTCCAAAGAGATCAAAGTTACTTGATCTATATACTGTTTTTCAAAAATATGTTGTATTAATGAATGCAAATTTTTATCTGAAGTTTGACAGTTTTTCCTGTGAAAGTATTTTCCTTTCCTCTAAATTCTCTCTTAATCGTTTTGTATAACTTGCATCCGGAAATTCTGGGCTTCTTGCATAACAATACATAAATTTCTTTCTTATCCTCAATAGTCCACCGTGATTCCCGCATTGGTGCAGCAGTAGCATTATTGCCTCACAGCAAGAGGTTCTCCCGTTCGATTCTCAGCTAGTGTGCGGGGAGTGCCTTCTGTGTGGAGTCTGCATGTCCTCCCTGTGGGTCGAGTGGCGTTCTGAAAGACATGCGTGAATGGGCGTGCCTTCGCTGAAGGTTGGGCGTCGAGCTGGCAACTCGGCACTGTGAAAATCTACTGCCAATCATTAGCGGACCGGAGTTCCGCTGTGGCGAACCCTAACCGGGAAAAGCCGAAAGACAACATCCTCAATAGTCCACTGTATCATCTTCATGGCTCTTTTTTGGCCAATCAATTTTTGTCCTTTTTGTGGACTGCTGCTTCCTTCAGACTTAGAGGGAAGAACCGTTGATGTTCCACCAAGGCCATCTTCAGCACAAAGATTCATGGAGTTCAAAAATCTAAAGCCAACACTTACAGTAAGAAAATTGCATGCATACTCCACAAACACACCCATCTATCCCAAACAATTGCAAGCTGGCAGTCAAACTGGATATAAATTGTATGCATACAACTTCTGTTATATCCCTTCTCTGCTGGTCACCCATTACACACAAAATTCCTACAAAATCTGTCCAGGATGTCATAATCCACACATTTCTTCTGTAAACCCCGAAAAAGGAATGCAAATTTTAAATAGTCATTTCTGAACACCTTTTACTCAAACAAGAACAAGCACAGTTGAACCAGATTCATGTCACATTTTTGTTGGGAGTTAGCGTATACCAAACAGACCATGTAATACCTGTTCAGCCGTAGTATCTTCCTGTTCAGCCGTAGTATCTTCCCATTTTTGTACCCTCAATCATCCCAACCAGTTATAAGAAGCCATAAATGGTGGATTTTAGTTAAGAGGGTATCCTTGAGTAGCAATACAATTTTGCCAAATCATCTTTATATTACACAGCACAAAATACAACTGTTTATAATCCGATTGCTGTAAGAAGTATGAACAGTTAACCACTAGTACACCAGGGAAAAAAGTGAAGTATCAGGTCTACTCTAATGCAATGTCAAAATCAGTCAACGTATGTGAATATACATGTCAGCAAATATCAACTCACGTAAACCCAGGGATTAAAATGAAGATGGGGCAAGTTGTCGACAGCTCTAATACTACACATACACCTCCAAAACAGTCACCAGTCACTAGTGATGTACCACAGGGATTAGTCCTTTGGCTATTTACTTTTGGGCATCAAAGCTAAATGCGGTTTGCAGCAAACAAGTTTGCCAACTACTGCAATTTTCAGTCCAATCAAACTCCCCAGAAGACACCAAGACACTTATAGGAGGCGAAACAAATAGTTGCTATAAAAACAATGGACAAAATAAAATGCCAAGAAGTGTATGACTTTCCTTGTAACTGCCACATTGACAACACACCCATGAAAACTGCTCCTACAGTTAGGGATCTGGGAACCTAAGTCAACAATGAACTGTCTTTCGATTACCAGGTATCCACTGTTTTAAGTGCTTTTTTGTTAGAGTTTACATACAAAGGGACTTCGTCCAAATCCTGAAATGTAATCATTCCACTGTACTTTGCATGTTAAAAATCAGAAAATGTCTCATTATGTACTTGGAAAACAGTTGTGACAACTAAAATCAGGGGCCCAAACAGTAAAAAAAATAAATAAAAAATACAAAAATCAAGCCTTGTCCCTCTTCTCAGTATCAGACAGAGAATACACCTGCCTCACATACACCGCTTCAGATATTCTGGTCAGACCACTTGCAAATCTTCAACGTTCAGTAAGACACCTGCTCAAGAGATCTCAATCTCTTACAAACCGTATCACCACTTCTAAGTCTTCCACTACACAAAAGTAAATTCACCTTCAATTTTGCACCCCTGCCCCTCAGAGAAGTAACACAACGTTCCAACTTTAATGCATGACCCATCTCTGGGTTAGTCATATCTAAAATATAAGGGCTTATGGCCTAGCAAGTACTATGAACACATTATACAGGGTGGTTATGATTCCTCTGCACCCAAACATCTACATCCCTGATTGTTTCTCCCTTACCTCTAAGAGGTGTCTCCCTTACCTCCAAGAGGAGATTTATAAGGTAATACATTTATAGACCAATATGCAAAGGCAGATCCAAATGCTTGACACCCCCCCCCCCCCCACATAAGCAACATGGCATATTCAGTACATTGTTCCACCCCCCTGACAATATACAAGAGATTTAAAAAGCTATACCAACCTGCAAGAAAGGAAAATAGCATCACCAGGCTGTCTGACCTAGGGCACTGTATATTTAGGAATCAGTATATGAAGGCAACGCTCTAACATGAGGGGTCACAGCTCCATGCACACCACAAAGTACTGCAACAGTCTACTAGGTGGAATGTGCAACTTGTAGTACATTGTCACCTCACAACACCAACAGCAAATACAGTGCCAAAACACAAGTTACACAAAATAAATTAAGACTGAACAGAACTAAAAAAAAAATAGTAGTACAGAGCAATGAAAACAGTTCAAAAAGCTGCAACAGGAGGAAATACAGAACACTTCATAAAAAGGCCAGTGCGTGGAAGTGGGAAAAAAAAGAACTGGGAAGTCGTCTTTACTACAGCAAGATTGCGGTCTCAATATGGAAAACAATCAAGACAGGTCAAGGTCATGCTAAAAAGGATTAGTGAAAATGAAAACAGTCCCATTCCAAACTATGCCATCTAGGCACAGACTCCAAGCACTATGAAATTTCACACACAAAATTTAATTGGTCTTCACCTTTTGCAGTAAGACTACTGTTTGCCATCTGTACTCTGGAGACATCAGTGCCAACTTTAAACCAGCTCTCACTTAACAGGGGATTTTTTCCCCAAAAGAAAAGCAGATATGAAAACAAGAAAAGCTGATCTTGCCCAAAGTTTAGACACCACACTTCCTTTTAGCTCTCACCACATTTTCCTCACTAGAGGCAGCAGGAAACCAGTCACACACATTTTACAACCATAAGAAAATCCAGTCGCACGTGTTTTACAACCATAAGAAAATATTGTCCAGTAAACTAGAACTCAAAAAAGAAAAAAAATATATATCAAGGGGAAAATTTAACTGGCAGGTCACCCACCACAACCCTCCTCCTAAGGCCCCCCCCCCCACAACTACACGTACTAGCCATTTTTTCCCTTGAAGGAAAGCTCCACCTTATTTTTCCACTCTTTCTTTGTTTTAAGACCTTATTTTTCCACTCTGTTTTAAGACCTCAATATCTCAGAGTACTTCTTATGGAATTTTAATGTTTTTCCACAAACAGCTGCCAACGTGATCTTGTTTTTCTCTAATCTTTTTCCTTCCACATAATCCATTTCAAGTCTGCTTTACATAGAGTCATGGGAGATACAAGGAAGTAGTAGTAGTAGTGTATCCCCCATCCCTTAACATATGACATTAGTGCTATTCACATCATCTTGTACAACTTTTGTAACAGGACTGTTTTTCCTGGAATGACCTTTATAAGCGACAACCAAAACAGTAGGTAAACTGCAGACCTTTGTTCAAAAGTATTCTTTTGTAATCCAAGATGAACTGACTGCCCCCCCCACACACACACACACACACACGCTACTGTCACTGTGCTTGGATATCCTAACAGTTTCATGTGACAGCCATCACTACTGAAGGAAGAGATCCAAGAGTAATTCTGTAGTCCGGTACCTGCATTGAAAGATCATTTTACATGAACGTTGCAGAAAACACTATGTGCATTTGTTTTATAACTAATGTCATGTTCTTGTTCCCCCCTCAAGTTTCAAAACAAAATATGACCAACCTTCTATTTCTAACTTTGGACAACTACTTTTCTGAGGCACAGACTCCTTGAAGCATTATATTTTATCTTTTGTTATTCTGCTCTCATAATTTGTTAAAGTACAAGAAAATCACTCTTCTACAAACCAGACTCCTTGTTAGGTACAAAGCACAGTTGTATACACTTACCAGTGTATTCACTGTTGCAGTCAGCACACTTGGGTTATCTTGCCAGGGGTAGCCCCTCAGTCGGCCCGAATACCAGAGGCTTAGCATTTCTTTGTCGGTTGCTGTCGCTCCAGGACTGATGTCAGTGGTATAAAATCAGGCAGCCGAAGCCATTACATCAGTTTTTCTTGCCCCAACTGTCAGGAGCACCCCCAAATAGGGAGCTAGGTTATGGTGGAAGAACACGACCAGAAGAAAGTAAATACCAAAAATTCCCTGTAAGGTGAGAGGAAGAGACACAGCCAAGGGGGATGGAGGGTGGGAAACCAGGACTGCAACAGTGAATACACTAACATCTTCCTTTATGGCAAGTGTACACAACTGTACTATGTTCTTTACGTTCCACTGTTGCAGTCATCACACTTGGGTTGATTCCCAAAGCTGAAGAAAAGGGTGGAGGCAGTCAAGAAGACTGGGGGCTAGCTAGGATGCCCTGCAAGACTGCGGTGGCAAAGCCTGCCCTGGATTTGGAGGAGATTGGCAGGTGGTAATGCTTGGTGAAGCTATGAACAGAAGTCCTAGTTACAGCCTCCAGGATGGCCCTGGGGGGACCTCTGAGAAAAGCTGCAGAGGTGGAGGTTGCCCTGGTGGAATGCACTTGACCCCCTTTGGGGGTAATTTCCCATGCTGTCTGTAGCAGAAATGGATGCAGTGTGCTGTCCATTTGCAGATTGTTTGGATATGGCCTTGCCCTCTACCCCTGCTGCAAAGCTTACTAGCAATTGGTCAGTTCTTCTAAAAGGATTTAGTCCTATCCAGACAGAATCTGATCTATCTGTGCACATCTAGAGAATGCAGAATCCTTCCCTCCCCTTGTTTTGTGGGTTAGGGAAAAAGGTGGGCAAATGAATGGAGTTGAGAGCCACACTGGACATCACTTTAGGCATGAAGGATGGGTTAGCCCTGAGGGAGACCCTGTCAGCATGGAAAATGACGAAGGGCTCTACAGCCATGAGTGCTTGTAGGTCTGAAACTCTCTAGCTGAAGTGATGGCCAGAAGCAAGGCTGTTTTCCAAGAGAGGAATTTTAACTCTGCTGAAGCAGCAGGCTCAAAGGGGGGTAGGGTGAGCTTTTCCTACACAAAGTTAAGGTCCCAAGCTGGGGTAGGAGCTCTTCTGGGTGGCCTTGTTGTTCGCCCCTTTTAGCAACTGTTTGATGAGAGGGTGTGAGAAGAGAGGTGGCTCTGTGCTGTAATGAGCAGAGATGGCAGAGGCATGAATTTTAATAAAAGAGAAGGATAGACCCCCCCGTGTAGTAGGTCTACTAGGTAATCCAGGATGAGGAGCGGTAGGGAGGGCTGTGCTGCTTTGGCTCCCTTAGCCTGGATCCAGGTGCAAAACCTTTTTCACTTGTCAGTATAAGATTTTCTAGTGCTGGGGCGTCTGGCCTCATGTGCAACATACAATCCAAGACTTGTTTGCTTAGGCTGGCAGCTGGAGGAGAGGTCAGGGTCTGCAATTGTGGATGCATGAATTCTCCATTCTTCTGGGTCAGGAGTGTTGGGATCTGAGGGTAGGTGGTATGGGTGACAGGCTGCACAGCGGTGGGTACCAGTTGCTGGCGTGGCCAGTCTGGGGCAATGAAGATTGCCCTTGGTTTTTCCTCCCTTATTTTGAGCAATACCCTTGAAATGAGTGGTAGAGGGGAAAATGCATAGATCGAGAGGTTTACCCATTGGAAGGATAGAGCAGCCACTTTCCAGGCCTTGCTGTGAGGTTCCCTGGTGCAGAATTTGCTGAGCTGATGATTGGAGTGGGAGGGAAAAAGGTCCACCTTCAGGGTGCCCCATTTCTGGGTTACAAGGTTGAAGGTTCTGTGGAGCAGCTGCCAATCGTGTGGGTTTAGCAGATTTCTGCTCAAGTTGTCTGCCAGAGAGAGTTTAGGGAGCCTAGTAGGAATTGTGCTAGCAGGTGTATTTGCATGGCTGAGGCTGTGTGCCAAAGGGTCAAGGCGAGCCTGCAGAGAGGATAAGAGTGAGCCCCTCTCTGCTTGTTGATATACCACATCACTGTGGTGTTGTCCGTTTTGATCACTAGAGGCCCTGGGGAGAGTACGGGTCTGAAAGCTGTCAGGATGTGCTGAACAGCTAGCATCTTTTTGGTTGATGTGCAGATGTATTTTGATTTGGGCTCCAATGGCCCTGAATGCATCTGCCGTGCAGGTGTACACCCCAGGCATAGTCTGATGAGTCTGTGGTGAGGGTCTGGGCGGCATGGGGTTGTGAGAAGGGAAGTCCCTTGTTGTGGTTGCATGCTGCTGCCCGCCAAAGAAAAAATCTTTCCTATGATGTTTCCAGGTCTTGAGAGAGAGTGTTGACACCAAAGCCTTTTTAGGTAACATTGCAGTTTCCTCATATGCAGTCTGGCATATGGAATGAGTAGAATGTAGGAGGCCATGAACCCTAGAGCTTGCAGGATTTTCCTTGCGGATAACTGGGTTCTGTTGGCTAGTTGAGTGAAGCAGCCTGGCAGGTAGGCTTGTTTTTCTGGAGTAAGGAATGCCATCTGGGATGCGGTGTCCAGGCTTGCTCCCAGGAATACATTTTGTGTGTGGGGATTAGTTTTGATTTCTTTTCGTTGATAGCATACCCCAGGGAGGTCAGTACATCCTTTACACTGCCTGAATCAGGCAATCGTCTAGGTAGGGGTAAATTTGAATATGAATTTTTCTTTGTCTGAAAAAAAACAATGGCTGGAACCAGGCATTTTGTGAAAACTGGGAGCAGTGGACAAGCCAAACGGAAGTGCAGAGAACTGAAAGTGCATAGATCCTGCCCTGAAACGTAGATATTTCCTGCAAGATTCCCTGATTGGGATGTGTAGGTAGGTTTCTTCTAGGGTGGCTAACCAAGCATCCTTGGAAAGCATAGGAAGAAGCTACTGGAGGGTGAGCATTTTGAATTTTGGTATCACCAGAAAAGGTGTTTAGAATGGATAGACCGAGGATTGGGCATCAGGTGCACTCTTTTCTGGGTACCAGGAAAAGTCTGGAATAGAAACCTTGGCCTATGTGGTCGGCAGGAACATGCTGCATTACCCTCATGGAGAGCAGGGAATGGACTTGGTTCTTGGCCTCTGCCCACTGGTTTGGAGGAAGATCTGGGAACCCTTTTGGGGTTGGCAGAGTGTGGAAATAAAATTTGTATCCCTGGGACACTATATGTTGAGGACCCATCAGTCGTTGGTAATATAGGCCCAGTTGTTTGCATGGAAGGAGAGTTTTCCTCCTAGAGTCACAAGCAGGTGGGCAGAAGTAACGGGTGGAGGTGTAAAGTCATTGTAAGTTTTTACCATAAGGGGGTGGGTTTAGCACTCTCTGTTTTTGAAGAGGAGGAACTCCATTGCTTAGATCTCTGCATTCCCTGGGACTGCTGTCTGGGGGGGGGGGGGGTCTACTTCCCCTGGGTCTTGGCTGAGCTGGCCTAGAGGGGGCCAGAAAGGACCAGTCCTTGGAGGGGCAATGCCTACTGAACCTCGGGGAATAGATTTAGCTTTTTCTTCCATCTTTAAGACATCTTCTGCCTTAGTGCCAAACAAATTGTCTTGTCTTTGTTCAATGATGCGTCCAAGAATTTTGATTTGACATGGTCCGGCAAGGTCTGTTCCTTAAGCCAAGCATGTCTATCAAGTACAGAACCAGTGACTGCTGCCCTGCAAGACGCTTCTAGGGCATCACAGCCACATTGCAAGGTGTGCTTAAGTAACTTGGCTTGCAGAATGCATAAGCTCTTGTAATTCTTTATTTTCTGCACAAACAGGAAAGGAAGATATTTTTTGTTTGAGGAGTTCCATGGTGTGCTGATATTTCAGCATGTGGAACTGACAATTTAGTGCTCTAACAGAGTTGCAGAGGTGTATACGTTTTTACCCCATCTGTCTAAAGCTCGGGAATCCCTGTCTGAGGGGATGGGATTCTTAGCAGAGGTTGCTTTAATTCCTTTAGGTCTTTGGGAGAGGACTTCTGGGTCAGCAGTAGGATTTTTGAAAAGGAATTTGTGAGTGTTTAGGACTCTGTAGTACCTTGTCAAGTTTACCTGGGAGGAGGAGGAGGAAGGGTGCCAGGAGTCAAACTGAATTCCATAAAAACATCATCCACAACATCCAGAACAGGAGAAATGGCTAAAGGTCTGTGCTGTAGTAAATCTAAGAATTCCCCATCTCTCTTTTGACTGAGAATAGTCCTGACATTCCCACTGGAAATGCTCCCTTAAAGTATGCAGGGTTTCACCAAATGAAAAATCCTCGGGAAGAGAGGCAGAAGGAATTAATTCAACCGCATCAGAATCCTCATAAGCAGAGAGGGGTTGCATGTCTTCATATTCAGTAACCTCACAGTCAAAGTCCTGTTCAGATAAAACTAATGGGACAAGTCTCTCTTTTGGAAGGGGTAGCCTGGCTTCCCCTAATAAGTATAATGAGGTCTTCTGCCATTTTAAGCATTTGAGATGGAGGCATGGAAGTAGGTGCCCGAGCTTGGGTAGTCTTTTAGGCGTAGTTCGTACCCTGGGCCTTAGAAACTCTGTAGTTTTAGAAATAACTGAAGACGCGAAAGATATCTGTGTCAAGTATCGGTAGTGCAATGAACTTCCTCAGAAGCAGGTGCCTGCTCAGCGGCTCTGGACCCATCCAAGGTAGAGACATCCACAGGGTCCTTAGCTGAAAGAGAGTCGTGTGGCATGACGGACTCCGAATGGGTCTGAGTAGCGGCCTGCGAATCCACAAAAGCAGGCATCAGGGGCTGCGAAAGCACCTCACTGAAGAGCACAGAACTGACTAACTTACCGGAAGCATTGTCAGTAGTTTTGGACCTGTGCGGTCCGTCTTTATCCTTGCCGGTTTTGGAAGATCGGTAGTCGGATGGCTTACTGAAGCCATATCGGAAGAAGATTGAGACCGAAAATATTTAGCTACAATAAGGGCCTGACAACATATAGTTCTGCCGTTGAACAAACCACAAAAGCAACAGTGAGGGACATTGTGGTCTGGCCCTAAACAGGTGACGCAGTAAGAATGGAAGTCTCGGTGTGGTACTTGCTTTCCACAAGTGAGAAACTTTATCAGACATCGGTTACAGCAAGAAAAACAGGATCTCCAATGGAGTACCTAGCTTTAGCAGACTTCAACTTTAATTAGGATAAGGAAGCGGCCGACCGGCACTCGTGCAAACTGCTTCTGGCTCCTCGTCGAGAAAGACTGATCTAATGATGTCAGCTGTCTGATTTTATACCACTGATGACCTGATGTCAGTCCTGGAGTGACAGCAACTGACGCAGAAATACTAAGCCTCTGGTATTCGGGCCGAATGAGGACTACCCCTGGCAGGATAATCCAAGTGTCATGACTGCAACAGTGAAACACAAGGAACATCCTGACTCCTTGTTAGCTACAGAAAAATCATTCTATTCCCCAGTCCCTGCAGTGGGAAATTTGTGTGTGTGTGTGTGTGTGTGTGTGTGTGTGTGTGTGTGTGTGTGTGTGTATTCTTCATCAACTGCAGCCTTATATTACCAACTTTCTACTTCTTAACTTTGGATTTTTATAACACCAATGTCTTCTGGAATTACATTTTTTCTCTCTTCACTCTTCAGCACAACAGACCCCTTGATAGCGACAAAATTACTTGTACTCTGGGCTCCATAAGACTTGGAAATTACTGTGTACTTTTGCAGGAAAATGCAATCCTGATTGTTACAGCCATCAGTGAGTTGATACTGTCAGAGGAACAGACTGCTGAGTGTACATGACTAAAGTTCTGCTTCCAATGCTAGCAGTATACGTTTTTCACTTTCCATCCCCGACCCTGAGCACGTCATTTAACCAGGAAGTGCTTTGCAGGGAATTTGGGTTAGACTCCATAACAATCTCACGAACTGCATGCTTAGCAACTCTGTATGAGCCCATACCCCTCCCTCTATTTTCTATACATCACAATTGTGCAGCGGTAGCAGTGTTGCCTCACAGCAAGAGGTTCTCCCGTTCGATTCTCAGCTGGAGTGCAGGGAGTGCCTTCTGTGTGGAGTCTGCATGTTCTCCTCGTGGTTGGGTGGGCGTTTGAAAGACATGCGTAAATGGGCATGCCTTCACTGAAGGTTGAACGTCGAGCTGGCACCTTGGCGTTCGTGAAAATCTACTGCCAATCATTAGCGGACCAGAGTTCCGCTGTGGCGACCCCTAACCGGGAAAAGCCAAAAGGCAACAATTATCACAGCACTGTTTCTACGTTATGCGTCTTCAGTGTTTTATTAACTATGGTGACTGTGGGTTTCATTAAGTGTCCAAATAGCTTTTCACTACATGTTAAACATTTCTGTAATGTACCCCCCGGTCATAACTGCAGTGATTTGTTTTATGTACAAAACATTTCCTTTCTTCACCATTTTTTCCTGCTCCACTCCACTTTCAGCACACTTCCCCAGAGACGACCGTAAAAATGTATATCAATGATATTTCTTGTTCATGTACTCTTACATTTGTCTGTCATCAGTGTATGTTTAGCTATTTGCATAGTTCCCCAGTTTATCGTCTGCTTAGTAATCATCTCTTGTGAAATACTGTGCACAGCTACTTTAGGAATGCTTAATGCTACTAAAGAGGGGCACAGTCTTCTAACCACCCACTTATGTCTCTAGACCTGGCAAACTCCACAGTTGAGCTAGAAAACTGACAATATGAACACAGGCAATGCCAATGAGGCAAGCACAAATGGCGGTCAGACGCTCCATTCACAACATATTGCACGTCTGCATTTTCCCTTTCTACAATAGTATTAAAAAGCATAGCACATATTCAAGAATACTCCATCTATTTTCTCCATTAGATGCACAGTCTTAGGAAGCAGGGTATGTTAGTGCACTTAATATCTTTAAGAAGTGCTGTAACATATATTGCCTAATCAAATTTTCTCCCACTGTTTTTCCCCCCGTGTTGCACAGAAACTGCTACATCACCTTGACTCCCATATTTCATACACTTCAGCCACATTTGTCTACTATGCGTTCTGCTTCCACCGTTCAATTCATAGGTCAGTTTTCCTTACATAGCACTGCTTACCATATTCACATGTGTAATGCAGGAATGCATCAGGGACCCTAAGGCAAATAAACTGACTAAGGAAACATGGAGTGTTTGGGTTCCTTGCGTCAGTGTTTCATTCTCTCACCTTAGTAGTTTAGCTATACTTTGCCTCACCTGTTCTCAGTGCTAGATTACATCTATTGTGGATATGAACTGAAAATTTTAAGTTGCCTCTTCAGTGTGCCAAAAAGTGGAAATACAAATATCAGATCCATTTCATACACTGGGAGCCTGGAGCTTCAGCCCCACTCCCTCCCCCCTTTTTTTTTAAACAAAGTCCAGCTGGGAAATAAATCCCCTTTTCAATCAATAACCATGGAGAAAAAAAATGTTGTGGTTACATATACAAAGTTAATACGAAAATTTGCAAAACATCTAATAAGCAAAAGCATTTTGAATTTGATGAGATCTTAAGATTTAAAGCAATGCATTAACTGCACTGTGCAATACAGTGTCATATGCAAAATTAATATAAAAACAGTTTTGGTGCCTGCAATGTACAATACAGATACTGTAACTTTACCCAACTGCAGATTGGGAGAGAACTGTCACTACTTCTATATGCACATGCACGCATACACGTTATATTACAGCAACAGATGACATGAGCGTGGTACATTGAGGATTTACCCACAGATGTTTAAATCACTCTGGGTTTGCCCTTGTGATCAACCACCAACGGTGGGTAAAATCTTCAGTATATACCACACCCATGTCGTCAGTTACTGCTACAAGGACATTTAAGAAAAAAAATAATAATTTTCTTAAATAATACCCTTGTATAATTAAGCAAAGACCGGAATAGCTGGTCAAGAGGAGAAGGTCAACACCCACCATCACAGCTTCCACATAAAAACACAAGCCACACACCCACCTTCGTGGAGGCTCTCAATAGAAATCTACCCAAACAGCAGCGACCTCCAAGGCAGAAATGCACTCAACCACCACAACATAGCATAAATTAGAAGTTATGTACTCACCATAATGTTCCATCTGAGTAGGTGTATTCATTTGTCTGCAACCTGTGGGTTATGGATCCGATATCGGATCCGAACCAGCATGGTTTACCAGCTATGGATCCGAGCTCTCAGCTCCTCCCCTCACCCATAATGCCCTACTCTCCCTACATGACCTCAGATCGAGTTTGCCAACAGCATGAACACCCTGAGAAGGGTAACACATCATATGCAGGAAACTGAAAGGCCAGGGGGATAGGAGGGCGGGATGGTTGCAGACAAATGAATACACCTACTCAGATGGAACGTTATGGTGAGTACATAACTTCTAAATCTGAAGTAGGAGATTCATTTGTCTGCAACCTGTGGGACAGAGTCCCCAGCTACCTGAATCTTGGGCGGCCATCATGGAAGGATATTACGGAGCACCGCAGAGCCAAAGGATGCTCTACCCCTAGATGTAAGATCCAACTTGTAGTGGGAAATAAAGGTATGAGATGAAGCCCAAGTGGCTGCTGCACAAATATCATCTAGAGGAATCCTAGCCTTAAAGGCGGCCGAGGTAGAGACTGACCGGGTTGAATGGGCATGTACACCCTCCGGTGCGGGCCTTCCAGAAGCTTGATAAGCCAATAAGATACATTGTGAAATCCAGCGAGATAATGAAACTTTAGAAATTGGCTTGCCCAAATTAAATTTAGCAAAGGAAATGAACAACTGGTCGGATTGCCTATGACCAGCCGTCCTGTTTAGATAAAATCTAAGTTGCCTATGAACATCTAAGGAATGAAGCTTGTATTCACCCTTGTTTTGATATTTAGGAAAGAAAACAGGGAGGTTAATGGATTGATTAATGTTTGCTTCAGAAGCTACCTTAGGAAGAAAGGACGGGTTGGTCCCGAGGTAAACACGGTCTGGATGAAAGACCAAGTAAGGAGGTTTAGCTGATAATGCTTGAAGCTCTGAGACTCTCTTGGCCGAAGTAATGGCTACTAAAAAGGCGGTCTTGAAAGATAAGAATTTCAGATCTACCGTAGCCGCCGGTTCGAAGGGGGGGGGCGGTCAAGGCCTGGAGGACTAAAGAAAGGTCCCAAGGAGGAACCGCTTGCTTTACAGGGGGCCTGAGAAGGAAAGTACCTTTTAGGAAAATCTTACACAATTTGGCAGACATCAGTGGACTGGAGTCATGACCAATATGATAATGAGAAATTGCCGCAAGTTGTACTTTGACCGTGGAACTGCTGGCACCATCATTAAAAAGAGTGGTTAAGAAGTCAAGCACCAAAGGGAGAGGAACAGTGAAGGGGTTTAGGCCTTGCCGCTCTGCCCACAAGGAGAACCGTTTCCACTTACTGCGGTAGACTTTCCTAGTGGATGGCTTATGAGCTGCCACCAGGATGGCCTTAACAGGGGACGAAATACCGGGAGTCCTGATCAGGAGTGGAACTGGAGCAACCAAGCGGTCAGCTTCAGGTTGTCCAGATTCGGAGGAGATAAGCGGGATGGATGCGATATCAGATCCGGAATGGGATCTAGAATCCAAGGAGGATTCACTGAGTGAGACCTTAGGAAAGGGAACCAGATCTGTCGAGGCCAAAAAGGGGCAATGAGAATCATTCTGCACCCCAACCGAGAGGCTTTCTGAAGAACTTGGAGCATCAGAGGCAAGGGGGGATAAGCATAAAGAAGACCGGGTGGCCAAGCATGCACCAGAGCGTCTCTTGGGGCACCTCCGGGAGGAGGTATTAGAGCGAAAAAACTGTCGCACTTGGTGTTTGAGGGAGACGCAAAAAGATCGCAACAAGGAGTTCCCCACTGTGCGAAGATGCGTTTCGCTACCTGAGGATTGAGAGACCACTCGTAAGGGGTGAGAATGGTGCGACTGAGTTTGTCCGCCAGGATGTTGGACCGACCCGGAATATGCGTTGCTATGAGAAAGCGGTTGGTGGAGATTGCCCATTCCCACACTTTCATGGCTTCTCGACAGAGAGGGTAAGACCTGGTTCCTCCTTGTTTGTTGATATACCAGACAACAGACATGTTGTCCGATTGAATCGCAATTGTTCCCCAGGGAAGAAAGGCCTGAAGTGCTAGCAATGCTAAGAGCACTGCTCTCATCTCTAGAACATTGGTATGCAGTGAGGTCTCTGAATCGTTCCACGTGCCTTGGACCGTCCGACCTGCAAAATGCCCCCCCCACCCGAGGCGGGAGGCGTCCGTGGTCACAGTGGCGAGAGGGGGAGAGGCACAAAAGGGGCGGCCTCCGTGGAGATCTGGAGAGTGTAGCCACCACAGGAGGGACCACTTGCAAGCCTTGCTGATCGCAATGGGATGATGCATAGGAAGAGCAAGATACGACCACTGAACTAGGAGTGTCCATTGAAGGATGCGCATATTGAACCTGGCGAGAGGAAGAAGCGCTATCGCTGCCGCCATGGACCCTAGGGCCCTCAGGACCAACTCCGCCGGAACTGAGCTCGAGTGGAGAATGGCCCGCACCTGGAGCTGCAGGTTTTGAACTCTGTCCGTAGTGAGGAAGGCTCTCAATCTCCTCGTGTCTAACCTGGCACCTATAAAATCTATGAACTGCGTGGGTGCTAGGTTGGATTTTTTTGTGTTTATCGTGATGCCCAGACGAGGAGCAAGATGGAGAAAGGAGTCTCGCGCCAAGAGAAGTAGATGCCTTGTTGGGGCGGTGAGAAGCCAGTCGTCCAGGTAGGGGAAGACCTGCACCCCCTGAAGCCTCAGGTGGGCCGCTACCACTGCTAATACTTTGGTGAACACCCTGGGGGCTGTGGTGAGACCAAAGGGAAGGACCCGGAATTGGTAGTGACTGGCTCCCAGCCGGAAGCGGAGAAACCTCCTGGAGCGCCTGTCCATTAGTATATGGTAGTACGCATCCTTGAGGTCTATGGAGCACATCCAGTGGTTTTCTCCCAGAAGGGGGGAGAATAGACTGCAATGTAACCATTCGGAATTTCTCCTTGGGAACTGCCAGGTTCAAGAGTGAAAGGTCTAAAATTGGTCTTGGATCCCCTTGGCACTAAAAAGAACCTGGAGTAGAACCCTGATCCGATCTGGTCTAGGGGGACGGGCTGGATGGCTCTTCTTTAGCAGATGGCCAATTTCTGCCAAAGCGGCCTCCCACTGACCGGCTGGAACGTCGGGGAGGGACTTCAATTTTGGTATGTGACGAAAAGGGATACGGTAACCTCTGGATATGATCTGGAGGACCCAGCGGTCTGATGTTATGGACTCCCATGCCGCTAGGTGCTCCGAAAAACGTCCCCCGACTGCCTCCAGAGTGGAGCAGTCGGGCAACCCTTCAGGGCTGCTGCGCGGGCCGTTCAGAGAAGGGTTCTCTGGACCCGAAGTTCCTGGGAGCCCCTCTGCCCCTAGGGCGGCGTCCTCCCTGTCCTCCTCTGCCACGGAAGGACTGGTTGTCCGGAGCAGGCTGGGATTGCTGAGACTTCTGGAACCACATCTTCTTCTGACCCTTTTGGTTCCTAGAATAGGGCCTCTGGGGTGCAGAGAAGCGGATTCCGACGGCAGACAGCGTCTTCCCGTCCTTCTCGCTCTGGGTCAAAGTGTCACGAACAGTTTTGCCAAAAAGGGCAGAACCATCGAAAGGGACGTTCGCAAATGACGCCTTGAAGGGCTCCGAGAAATCGCAATGTCGGAGCCAGGCCTGACGTCTGGTAACTAGGCCTGCCCCTGCGGCTCTAGCGGCACCTTCCGTAGCATGGGACAGTAGCTGCATAGAGGTATTAGTGACGGACCTGAGAGTGGCCATACGGGTGGAGTGCAGCACTTTGTCCTCCTCCGACATGGACTCTGGGGGGGATGCAGCGTATTCTTTTATAAGATCGCGCTGCATCCTAATCACATGTGCCAGGTAGTTCAGCGCCCTCACTGAGAAGGTCGCTGAACTAAACATCCGCTTCCCCAAGCGGTCCATCATCCGAGACTCCTTGCTCGGGATGGACTGAGGGACTCTCCTGAGCAAGTTCCCTCTTGGTGGCAGCCGCCAACATGGCATCTACCGGAGGCCCCTTACTCCAATGGGCACGGTCAGCCGGGGGACTGAGAATACGGTCGGGCCTTTTTGGGATTGGCTCCACGGTGTCCGGTTCCTTCCACGCCCTGGTGGTAATGAGGTCCACCAGGGGGTCGGCAGGAGGGGACACCCAAGAGGTAGACGGGCCCGCTTCAAATGCCTCCAAGAACACGGACTCGTCCGAGGAAGACTTGGGGGCAGACCACCCCCCCCTTATGCGGAGCATTTCCATGATGTCTCCAAATGAGACATCCTCAGGGGGTGATCTTGGGGAGCCTTCCCCTTCCTCCAAGTCAGTGTCTTCCGTGAGAGACTCGGGGGAGTCAATGTGCCTCCTTTTGCACGTATGTTTACGGGGAACATCCTCCGGGGGGGCTGTCAGAGGACTCCTCGCAAACAGTAACCTGTTCCAAGGGAACAGCTTGGGGCAAAGAAGCGGGCTGTCCCAAGGGCCGGATGGTGGAAGCCTGACCCAGTGCAGATGGAGCGCGGGACGGAGCCGAAGCAAGTGCCAGGGGTCCAGAGACCCTCAACAGGGCCCTCTCCACTACATCAAATGCCGAAGGGGAGCTGACCTCGACCAATGGATCCGACAATCGGCTCCACCTCGGATCCGAGGAGTGGATCGGAGCCGGCGCCGAAGCGCTCGGATCCGAAGGGACAGTGCGCTCAGACACAGACGGCGCCGAAGGAGCACTGATCCCCCCCGGATCCGAGGCTCGGATCCGAAGCACTCTAGGGCAGGGTCGGATCCGAAGTACCGAGTACTATCGGCGCCGACCCACCCCCGGCTCCGAAGCTGCTCGGCTCCAACTGCTCCGAACCCGGGTCGGAGAAGGAGCAATTGGCTTAAAGAAAGGGGTCGAGCTCCCCCCCGAGGGGGGGGGGGAGGCAAGAGCACTCCCATCTGCATCTGGGCCTGGATGAACCTTCTCATCATCCAGTCCAGATCAGCGTCTGACAAGCTATAGGTTGATCTCGACGAGGCTACCGAGGTAGGCCTTGAGTGCCTCCTGGATAGCCTCGACGGAGATCGGGTCTCCTTCTCAGGTCCCGGTGAAAAGCACACGGGTGACCGGAGCCGAGGAGGGGGAGAACCAGCAGACAAGGAGGCCGGAGGAGCCGAAACAGAGGTCTCGGCCCGCCGCTTATGGTGCTTCTCCCTCCAGTCCTTCTTTCTAGCTTCCCTCTCCTCCGAACCACTACAGGCAGGTTGAGTCCCAGGAGGAGGAGGGGGAACCGGAGTGGAGGAAACCGCCGAAACGGTTCCCCCCAAAGGAGCGGAGGCCGAAGCCGAGTCCGGGGGCAAAAGTCCCGCCAAGACAAGCTTGGACCTCCGCTCCTTCAATGCCCTGGGGTTGAACCCCGCACAAATGGAACATCCAGAAGTGAGGTGTTCAACCCCAAGGCATCTAACGCACCGAGTGTGGCCATCAGCAGGGGAAAGCTTATGGCCACACTCGGAGCACTTAGAGAACACAGCTTTGGGTTGTTCAGACATCCCAAAGAACTAAAAGTTACTTAAACTAAAGGTATAAAGTAAAAGCAACTAAACACACACAAGGCCCAAACACACACTACGCTACCAGCGAGGGGAGGGAAATTAAGTAAAAAGATATTAAAACACCAAAAAGGTATAACTATGTAAAAGGGAACCTAGACTTTCACACAAAAAATTAAATTTTAACTGTCTAAACACTTGAAAAAATTCACTTAGCTGAAGAGCTCAGGAACACAAATCTGGTCACCAGCGAGGCAAACTAGATCTGAGGTCATGTAGGGAGAGCAGGGCATTATGGGTGAAGGGAGGAGCTGAGAGCTCGGATCCATAGCTGGTAAACCATGCCGGTTCGGATCCGATATCGGATCCATAACCTACAGGTTGCAGAAAAATGACAAATGAATCTCCTACTTCAGATCTACAGATAGCTCACCTACACAGTGTGCTACTCAACCTAAGCCCCCAAGGCAAAACATCTTGCCCAATACACTAATCAGAGGGGACAATAATGAGGCACACTGATGTCCCACTCACTAGGTTGAATATCAGGTGCCAGAATCCGACAACATATGCACTCGGGTCACTCCACAAGTACAAGTATGACTATCACTGCTCATGTGGGTGTGAATGACCCGAGACGCACCTCCCTGGACTACATAAGAGAGACACATGGAGGAGCTCTCTGATTATGTGGCCCAGGTAGGTATGACCCTAGCCCCGAGCAACATCCTACCGTCATCCAGAATGATACCGTAGTACAAGCTGAAAATGGATTGACTAACTATTGGCTAAGTTTCTGGTGTCATTCTAAGGGGATCCAGTATCTGCCTGCTTGGGATGACATGACTGACAGACGTCGATGCTTTGCCAGAGATGGCCTGCATCCGTCTTGCCCCTGGGTTTCCGGATACTGGCCAAGGCTCTTGCCACCCCATAGCGCTTTTTTAAGCAATTTTCCCAAAGACCAAATTACCACTGTAACAGCTATAAATAAATTCAATCTGAGGGTCATGCGGCTCAACGCTAGAGATCAATCTCAAGATGCACTTGCTCAAAGCACTCCTCAAACTGGAGAACATTTACATTTCTGCTGCAACGGAGACATGGTTTAAAGCAGCAGAAAGCACCTCTGCGCTACCAGGCTATAACTCATTCCATACCTTTCTGCCCAAGAACATGAACCAAAGCTCCAAAGGCAGTGGAGTCTCCATATTCATAAAGGATATGCACACTTCCAGGCTAGTAGCCCAGCATAACGCATCTGAGATACTTCAGGTACAACTTGGGTAAGACGGCGATGCAGGTCGTAGCCTGCTATAGGTCCCAAACCATGTCCCAAGACTGTCACTCTACATTCCTAAGCACCCTGGAGGAAGCAACATTCTTGACCTGGTTATTACTAACATGGGCAACTGTTGCTCTACACCAATAATCAATTCCTCCTTGGTTAGAGCCAACCACAAACTAATCACCATGGAAATCCACATCTCACCCCCACACACACACACACACACACACACACACACACACACACACACACACACACACACACACACAGGTAACCACCATGAAAAACTTCTCCAAAGCTTACTTTGGGCTCCTAAAAAACAGAGGTGGTTAACTTCACGGCACCTATGTCCATGGAAAATAGATGCAGGATTGCCGAAACATACACCAATGCACTACACAAACACGTACATAAATGCATGGCACTAGCCATACCCAAAAGAATCAAGACACTCTCCTCCAAAAAAAGGAAGCCAATCTGGTGGTCCCCTGCCAATGGAAAAACTACAATAGAAAGAAAACACTGTTGCAGAAAAAGGTGAAGTCACAAGACTGGAAGAACTCCCTTATTAGCCTCAACAAAATGTTGAGATCCCTTACCAAAACCTCTAAAGCCTGCTATGAAGGCAGAATTGCAGCAGACACTAAAAGCAACCACAAAGCCTTCTATAGTTGTATCAAAGAATCTCCATGGCAATACCCAGGTTTGCTCCGAGTTGCTGCACAATGGTACCTCCTATACTGAGCCAACAAATATTGCCAATATACTGGCAGACAATTTCAGTGCCAACTTTACCCCCCCCCACCCAAAGGGCCAATAACAATACCAGAGGAAATGCCAGGCACTCAACATTACTGCAGCACAGGTTAAAGCTGCACTGTCCAAGGCAAAGAATACAGCTTCCATGGGACCAGACAATATCCCTGGATGTGCTCCACATGAACTACAAAAAGTGAACTGGGTCCACATCTGTGTGCCCTGTTCAATCTCAGCTTCACCTCAGGCTTTGTCCCTACAGAATGGTGCATTGCTACAGTCATCCCTCTCCATAAAGGGGGAGCGACTACAGACCCTGGGAATTATCACCCCATTAGCCCGAGTGACATGTAAGGCTATGGAGCACATCATCATGGACCTAATTAACACGGATATAGGGAATCTCCAAACTCTAGATCCCACTCAATTTGGTTTTGTGAAAGGTAGATCATACCTGCTCAACCTGGTTGACTTCTTTGTGTCAGTCAACAGAGCTGCGGAGGAGGGCAAGGCAGTTCATACAACCTACCTTGATCTGGCCAAGGCCTTTGATACCATTCCCCACTCAGTAATTATTGATAAACTCAAACTAGGCATCAACCCCTATATCACTAGGCGGGTTGCAAATTGGCTCACAGATAGAACCCACAGTGTGGAAGTAGCAAACTCAAGTTAGACTGCCAACCAGTCATGAGTGGAGGCCCACAGGGATCGGTCCTGGGTCTACAACTGCAAGCTGGGAGCCATTATTAACTCCCCGACCAAAGACTGGTGTCAAAACCATGGCCTTAAGCTTAATGCGTAGTCATCCTCTTTGGGAAAAACTCAGTTCCCACTAATTCCATCGATGGGAGCCCACTAAAGGCATTAAGAGATCTGGGGACACAGGTTGACAGCAACCTCTCCTTTAACCACCACATTGCCACTGTGGTCAGAAAGTCATACGTGGCACATCTCATTACCAAAGGTTTTGCATCCAGGACGAAAGAGGTAATCATCTCTCTCTACTCTTCCCTCATTAGGCCATTCATGGAGTATAATGCCCCATTTGGCATGTACCTCTTTAGGCACATGCAGCAGCTGAAAAGCCACAAAGATACCTCACGAAGAGGATCCTAGGCCTTAAACACATGTCCTACATGGACAGACTCAAAAAACTCCAGCTATTCTGTCTCATATAGTCTACTAAGAGGCGATTTCTGCTTGACTTACAAAGCCATGTCTGACTCAGACCGGTTAGAAATTCTAAATCTAAAGAAATCCCAATCCCTCCACACCATACGCTCCAGAGACCTCAACCTCATTACCACAATCAACAGAACATGCTGGAGGGACTCAGACTGCCCATGCTCTGGAACAGACTTCCCATACATGTCAAGCAGAGAACCTCATTGGTCCTCTTCAAGAGAGATCTTGAGTGGATGGGAAACAGAAAGTTCACCCCGGAGATCACTAGTGGCTCTACATGATAGAGGCACTGAGAACCAACGTCAGGCAGCACACTGCTAGGGCACATTTATGGGCTAGGCTTGTAAAGGCTCCAGGACCATTAGCCTAGTACACACCTATAAAACAACACACTACTACTTGTCCACTTTTTTCCCATATCCTGGAGCTTACTTGATGTACTAAGCATGCGTACAGGACTTAGTTCCTACGTTTACACAGTACAACAGTGCTGTGTAAAGGAAGATTGCAGTTTCATTTGGGATTAGCAGCAAGCACATATAAACACCTTCATACTGAAAAGCTAATACTGGCAGACGTTTAAGCTTTGGGGGAGGGGGGCTAGCGTTGGCAGTACACAAATCCAGTCATTGACTCGCAAAGCTTGTAACAAAATTTTGTTCTAGTTTACAGGAGGAAGATGGGTGGTTTGGTTGTCCCAGGACAACATGTCGCGATTCCTTTTACTGCTCAGGTACTAAAGGTGACTAATGTTGTTCTTCTTTCACCATCACTGCTCACCTGAAGTTGTTAAAAGAAAAGAAAAAAAAAAATCCGAAAAAATAATGAAATCCAGAGATTTCAAACGAGAGAAAAAAACAGGATAATCACGTACGTTTTTCTAGTTTTGTCTCATGTACCCGACTATCTTTATTTGTACCTGTCCCATCTCACTTGTTCATTTTAAGTCTCAGTTTTTACTTTTCTTTCATTAAAAAAAATAAATAAATAAAATTTAATAGCATATATTAAATGGAAAAAAAAAAAAAAAAAAAAAGAGTCTGGGCAACCAGACTTTTTCCATTGGTATATGCTCAGATTTACAACGGGCACGCTGGTTGGGCTGACCATTCAGCGTGCTCCTTTTGAAATGTTACTGGCCAGTCACTGTACAATTCTAAATTACACACACAAACGCAGGATTTGTGCTACAGACATACTTCATATATGTTATTTTAGATATACAAGCTAAAGTACTTCTGATTCCCTTTTCCTAATGTTTTTAATGAAGGGGTACAACACATGGATGCTGAAGTAAATTCAGCTGTATATCATTTGTTGCCATCAATGGCTAAATTTCCTTTGCAGACTAGGAAATGCTCATGCGTTCCGCCTGTGTAAGGACAGTGTCACTGCACCTAGCTGATACGGTTGCCACCTCACTTGCTGCAGAACAGTCTATTTGGATAATCTGTAGGGGGGGGGGGCATGAAAACCAGTAAAATGTGCCGATACTTCACAAGGAAAGTTTTTCAACTTCATCTTTGATACTACATTCAAGTCATCCTTAAATATAAAACAACCAACATTTAAAGCTTAGCATTTCAATACTGTGATGCTGCTTATTTAAGTTTGTCAGAAGAGGTGACATGCCTTTGAACCCTTGAATGATCCAATTGCTTTGTTTTGCTATAGAAGGCCTAGCTACATTCTCTTCCAATCTGCAATACAGACAACGGAAAACACAGTTTCACTCCAGTCTTTTTACTGCAGCTGCTGAGCTCCTGACATCAGCAGAACTAACTGCCCGTACAAGATTGTCAGTAGTACCAGACAGGGTAACTCCAGATTTCTCTGTATGTGGTATGTCACATAGGCAGAAACAAATTCCTCTTCAAAGTACCCGAGAAGTTAAAACTTGTGGGTGGGGCTTTCCCCTTTCTTTGGTTCCGAGGCAAGGAAATGAAAGTACAAGTTTCTGGTACCTACTCAATACTGGAACCATACTGTAGGGAGGAAAGCAACCAAAGGGTTGATGGAGTTTTCCTTTACAACTGCTCAGTGCATCATTATTTGGCTAACCGCATCTATATGCTCCAAGCTTCTACAAGCATACGGACTTTTCCACTCAAAGCTGACCACATCAGGAAACAAATCAGGCCCACACAGCTCTCCCAATTCTAAGTAAATTACTCCTTAGAAAGTTTTGTACTCAAGTTACAAAATCGCCTAACCGTGTCAAACCACAGCCTCCCACGGAATCCACAATTCTCAATACAGTGGCATCCACAATTGCCAATTAGTGTTATTTACTCTAATCTGGAGGAAGGGGCTGACACAAACTTTATAAAGCTTGGCAAAACCTCTAATTTAGGTTCTCGCATACAAAAGGGCCTTAAGATAACTGTTCCTTCATCTATTGGTCTGGTGGTTACATGGATAAACAGAAAATATCTTCTGTGTTTAAAGCATTAGAAAAGGGTAACAAGACAATCTTTGGACTGCTGCCTAATTATCCATCTACAAAAACTAATATGGGAGACCATCCCTTATTAAGCAGAGACATGTTCCTCTCCAGATCCACAGCTTTTCATAGACTCCAATAAAAAAGAAACCAGATGTCAGAAAAGCTCAAAACCTTACAGGTCCATCAAGGCTGGAGGAAAAAATCTCCTCAGTTTATTTGGCCTATTCACTTTCCACTTCACACAGAGCTAGCTATTAAACACATTTGGTATCCCACAGAGCTAGCTATTGAACACATTCGGTATCCCACAGAGCTAGCTATTAAAACACACTAGGTATCTCTCGACCCAAACAGTGTCCTTTAACTTTTTTTAGGTCACCAGCATGTTAAAATGGTTGAATTTTTTGTATTACACCAGTAAATCATGCTTTAAATCAGAGTATCATCCACCACTTTTGTACGCACTGGAAAAGCTCTAATCTGCAATTTCATGACTTGGTCTTGCAAGAAAAAAACACTGCCCCTTTCTGAACCAACTCAGTGCACTTGCATCAAAGTCTTGACATACACCACAGTATCTATTCATTGCCTTCCAAAACAATGTACTCCAAAGGCATGACTGACTTCCCAATAAACTGTAGAACTACTTAGGCTGTGGGGATGCAAACTTTGGTAGTTAAGACAAAGTTCAATTATTTTGCAATTTGAAATCTGCAAAGATAATCTTGCGTTCTCACTGCGGGTGGGGGGTCCTCACTAGAAGCACGGCAAACTCCTGGGAGGCTCCTCCTTTAAAAGGCTTGATATTTTCCTTGCCCTGTCACTCAAAATTCAAACTGCATGCAACAGATCTCAGTTCAATGATATGCAACGTGTAGTAACAGGAAAAAACTTATTCAGCTGCATGAATTAAGGACCAGGGAGTACCCCCCACTGTGCCTTGGCATTATAAGCCTGCATGCTTATCCTCCCCTACAGAGAACCATCATTTAGTTAAGCAGATGACAACAGCAAAACTACACGAGTTGCTAGCTTATTCAGTCCCCCTATATAAATACTTCACATCTACTGCACTTGAAAGAAAAAGCAAGATATTAACATAACCACGCACAGTGACTATCACAGTATACAATTACAGAAGCTCTATAAAATGAAGACTAAAGTGTCTTGACATGTATGCACTGAAAGTGAAGTGTGTGTGTAGACAAGAATGCAGTTAAACAGGAAGCAATGATGAATGCACTGCCAGATGTAATATGGTTAGTCCAGTGGTACTTCACTTACAGAGGACATAGCACATATACAGATGCTAGATATGGACTTAAGACTTGGGCCTAACAACTGTTTCAAATGTACGACTACACTTCTTCCCCACATCCCATAGCTAGATTGCCATACAGTATAGATTTCAACAAAAGAAATAAAGCCTTCCAGTGAGGTGCTACTCTACCAGAGTTCCACTAAGGCCATCTTCAAATTTATACATTTCACAGTTTTTTGGTAAAGTGGGCAGAAAACATTTCTGGAGTTTGGTGCAACCTCCTCTCAAACCAGGCACCCAAGACTTTTGTACCAATATTCCAAACACTAGTATCCATCACAAAACAGATGCAAGTTGGCAGTCAAACATACAGATCTCGATCATCATTAGAAAAATCAGCCAGTGATGACAGCAGTTCCCAAAATGTGCAAGTAAATAAATGGGTAGACAAAGTCTTAATTTAAAAACATCTTTTCACTAACAAAAACTTTGTTAAAAAATATCAGGTATACATTACTCATTAGATCATTGCTTTAAGTTCCCTGATGGAATTGTCTTCCATTTTCTCCTTTAATGTCCTACAAGAGGCAGTGAGATTTATTGCTCTGGCCCCAGCATACATTTCCCTTAGAGGCTTTCCTCTTCTTCCTTGGTTGTTTTTTGTGCAACACTTCAGCTGTACTCTTTCCTCATTTGTCAGCTTCTGCCTCCCAAAAGAGGTGGCTGGTACTTCTGCCATTTTGGTAGGGACATATGATGGTGCTCTTCAATTGCTTAGGTTCATAGGTTCATACTAGGCTATCTGCCCTAGGGCATTTATAAGCCTAGCCAGAATGTGTTTGGCTTTCGCCACCCATTTTAAATTTATTTTGCTATGCCCTTTTTCGAGGTTAGTATACTGTGCCTCTGTCTAACAGGGACACAGAAGTGATACCCAGGGTAAACCTACAATCTCCCATCCACTCATCAAGATTCCTCTTGAAGAGAGAGGAAATGAGGGACTCTGCCTAACCTGGACCGGGATTTTATTCCAGAGTGAAGGGAGCTTCTGGGTTATGAATCTGTCCCTCCAGCATGTCCTATTTATTTCAGTGCTGAGGTTAAAGTCTCTCGAGCGCGTAGCTCGATGGGATTTGGATTTTCTAAGGTGCAGCATGTCCATTAATTCCGGGTTGGACATGGCTTTATACGTCAGGCACAGATCGCCTCTGAACAGGCGGTATGCCACTGAGTAGAGCTGGAGTTTCTTTAACCGGGCAGCATATGGCATCTGTTTGAGCCCTTTGATCCTCTTGGTGAGGTACTTTTGGGGTCTTTCCAATTGCTGCAGGTGTCTGGTAAGGTACATCCCAAAAGGGGCATTGTACTCAATTATGGGCCTGATGAGTGATGAGTAAAGAGGCACGATGACCTCCCCTGATCTAGATGCGAATCCCTTCACGATTAGGTGGGCTATATAAAATGTTTTTCTAACCACTTTGGCCACGTGGTTGTCAAATGAGAGATTGCCATCAACTTGGGTCCCCAGGTAACCCAATTACTACTTCTGTACTTAATGGATTACCACCTATGTGGTAATTTGTGGGCACTTTGTTTTTGCCAAAGGGGATGACTATACACTTTTTGGCATTTAGCTTGAGGCCATGGCTCTGGCACCAGTTGTCTGTTTTTATGAGGCCCTTTTGGAGGATGCTTGTGTCGGCTGGAGATTCGATTATGGCACCCAGTTCGCAGTCATCTGCGAACTTGGTCAGCCACAGTCCTTCCATGTTGGCCTGTACCTCCTAGAAATATATACCGAACAAGAGAGGTCCCAGGACTGAGCCTTGTGGGACACCACTTGTAACTGGTTTGGAGTCTGACATGGCTCCAGCAATTCTAACCATGTGGGTTCTGTCATTGAGCCAGTTTGCAATCCATCTAGTGACATAGGGGTTTATATTTAAGCTGGTGAGCTTATCTAGAATGCCCGAGTGGGGTATGTATCGAAGGCTTCTGCGAGGTCCAGGTAGGCTGTGGACCACCTTCCCCTCGTCAATGGCCTTGGTGACTGTTTCAAAGAAATCAACCATGTTTAAGAGGCAGGATCTGCCCTTAAAGCTGAACTGGGTAGGATCCAGTGTCTGTAGGTCCCCAATATCTTTATTTATGAGGTCCATGATGAGCCTTTCCATAAGCTTTGCAGACCAAGCTAGTCAGGCTTATGGGGCGATAGTTTCCAGGATCCGTTGAGGCACCACCTTTATGGAGAGGGACCATTGTTGCTGTACGCCACTCTTTGGGCACATATCCTGTAGTAAGGCTGAGATTGAACAGTAGTTTTATGTTTGGGTTTAGCTCTTCTTGGAGTTCATGTAGGACGCAGCCCGGGACACCGTCTGGTCCCATTGATGCTGTGTTTTTTGCATTGGAGAGGGCGGCTCTTACCTGAGCATCTGAGATGTCAGGGGGGCAGCACTCTGCTGGGATAGATATTTGCCCTTTTGGTGGGGAGAAGTTTGCGCTGAACCTGTCAGCTAAGATGTTGGCAATGTCTGTGGGTTCAGTGTATTTTTTGTCATTTTGGACTAATTCTGAGCATATCTGGGAATTACCACCCAGGTTCCTAACATAACTAAAGAAAGCCTTGTGATTATCCTTAATGTCCTGTGCAATTTTTCTCTCGAAGCTGGCCTTAGACAATTTTATGAGTGCCCGTAGTTTTTTGCTAATACTGATCAGTGATGCCTTCCCTTTTTGGGATTTTGCTCTATCATTTAGTAGCTTCCTCCTTCTATTGTATAGTTTGTTTATGGCTGGGGTCCACCAGACAGGACGTCTGCCTTTGGAGGATTGGGTCTTGGTTTTTATTTGGGATCGCATGATCCATGCATTCCTGAAGGTGTTCATAAAATGTGTTTATAAAGGACTCTGCGGTCTGGGCCGTATTTTCCACAGGCCCGGGAGCTTTGAAGGATTCCACCTCGGTTTTGAGGAGTGTGAAATTTGCTTTAGAGAAGTTTTTCACTGTGATTTTCTGGGCAGGGGGTGGGGTCAGGATGTGAATATCCAGTGAGATTAGTTTATGGTCTGATCTTACCAGTGAGGGATACACTTCTGGTCTGGAGCATAGAGTCCCCATGTTGATGATGATCAGGTCCAGTATGTTTTCCCCTCTTGTGGGAGTGGTAACAAGTTGTTCCATAGCATTTGAGTTTATAAATTCTAGGAACCTTTGGGCTAGGGGTGTTGGTGCTAGAGTAATGCTCCCAGTCTATGTTTGGGTAGTTGAAGTCGCCCAATATAATGGTGTTTGGAGAGACCTTCATATTTTCCAGTGTTCTCAGGAAGGCCGAGTGGGGTCCCTGGGTTTGGGAGGGTGGTCTGTAGCAGGCTATAAACTGGAAGGCAGTTTTACCCACTGTTAGTTGCACATGGATAGTCTCTGATGCTTCGTGCTTTGCCACCAACCTGGAGGTGTGGGTATCTGATGAATATCGATACTCCCCCTCCTTTTGTGGTTCGGTCCAAGTTTTGGGGCCGAAAAGCAGTATGAGCTATAACCTGGTAGTGCTGGGGTGCTCTCGGGAGCCCTGAACCAGGTTTCTGTTACTGCACAGATATCTATGTTCTCCATGCTAAGGAGAGTTTCGAGTGCGTGCATCTTGAGATTTAGACTTCTGGCGTTGAGTGGCATTACTCTTAGTTTCTTATCCCTTGTGATACCTATGGAGGTGGGTTTGTCTTTTGAGCCTTGCCTAAAAAAGGCACTATGGGGGTAGCAAGAGCCTTTGCCAATATCCGAAAGCCCAGGGGTGACAGGTGCAAGCCATACCTAGCGAAGCATCGTGGCTTGTCGAGCATATCATCCCAAGCTGACAGGCATTGGATCCCCTTTGAATGACACCAGTACTTAAGCCAATTGTTGAAATTGATCATCTTGTGGCATCATTCTTGGTGAGGGTAAGATGCTACTCAAGGTCAGGGTCATACCGGCCTGGGCTACATGCTCAGAGAGCTCCTTTATATCTCCTTTCATGCTGGTTTTAATACCCCCTTCCCCATTTAATTTTCAAACCCTGCAATTTTTAGATTCCTTTTCTGACTTCAGTATGAATGCACACCCTAGTAAATCATTCAATCCCCCTCTAGTACACAAAAACATTAATAAGGAAGTGCTGTTTTCTTAGCCCAGTTTTTGTGTCTCAGGCACTGGTGAATGACTCTGTGTGGTGGCCAAGAGTTGCGCATTGGACCATTCATATTCTTCTCTTGGTCCCTGTGGTGCCACTTCCTTGTGAAGTCGCTGAAGACCAGAAAGCTGGGACATCCTCTGCAGCTGTTCAGTTACCTTTGCTAGCACTGGAGAAAGGACTGAAGACAGTTGCGCTCTGCTTCAGAATCTACCACAGGAAAAACAGACTGCTCATCTGGTCATAACTTTTTATGATGGAATCCAAATTAAAGGAAGCATAAGACTAAATATCACACACCCCTCTTTCTAGGGAGAATTGGTTACACTTAGCCAAGAGATTTTATTGGCCCCTCAATCTTTTAGTACAGACTTGTCTTCTCCAGTGAAGCAGTTACTCATACAATTCCCCCATAGCAGTCTTGTCTTTTTTCAGATACTTTCACTAAAACAAAGGACACGTTTCACTGGAAACAAACTGATGGTATCTCACCCAATAGTGAAATTTGACTTGCTGCAGGAAACCAGTCCTTGGCAAGCTCCTGTACCTCCTGTTCCTAGACTATTTTTTTGGTAACTTGTACATCTTCCAACTGTCTTCTCTTCCCAGGAAACATACCTCAGTCTCTCAGAATTATCCGTTTACCAGTTCCACAGCAGATCCAACAATTACCTTATCCAAACTCACTATAGCTGCTAATCCAGTACTCTCCAACAGACTGGCTACAGGTTTGGTAAAATATTTAAGCTTCTTCCATCCTAGCTTTTAGAACTAGAACAGTCATGTTCATGTATCTATATTTTTTCACGATATGCAGAAGTCAGGTGTTGACCTTCCTACCTCAGTGGCTAAGGTATCAGTCTTCACTTTTGTCTTTGGGCTCCCATTTTTGTCTTTGGGCTCCCATGCAACAAAAGTAATTCCTTAAAATCTGCATGCGATACAGCTAACAGTGTCCTGAAATGTTATGGCTGATTACATTTTCAGAATTTCCCCCGACTGTTCAGAAATTCTTAATCCCCTTTGGATAAGTATCTACTGTTTAGTACCTCTTCAGAAATTCTCAAATGATTTGATGAAAAAAAATGTTACTGGTAAGGTAGAAAACAAAGGCTTTACCTCCTAAGCCATACATCAGCCTAGAAAAACAAGACCCAACCCCATTCCCCCTTTTCCTTCATATACAAGCAATCCTACGAACCGGTCCCAAATTCTAGGCATTCGCCATCCTCTCCAAAAACATACAAGAACAGGTTCCTGGGTAGCAGGTATCATTCATGATGGTTACCATAGACAGTGGAAGTCCCCTCCTTTGGGAAGGGTTTTTTCTTCTCACCCAACCTCTTCCCTCCTATTCTACATCTCCAAGGTAACTCTGGTGGCTGACAGGAAATCTCTCAAAACTCTGGGGTGCATGGCCTTACTATTCTCATGACTCCACTGCACAGCAATCCCTTGGGCCTCATCAGGCATGTGCACAGGATAAAAAGGCAATGCTTACATAAAAAAAAAAGAGCTTCCGCAAGTAAGGCAAGTGCAATGGCCAAACAAAAACTCAGAAATCCAACAGAAAAAATGTTTCCACCAGGTCTTAATGAGAATTTTTAATTAGCCAATATTGTACTGTGCTGCATTTTTATGCAGTCTAATTTGGGCTGTTACACATAATAAAAAACATTTACATTAACCCACGTCTTCCTTGTGCCCCACAGTCTGCTGCTTAGTTACTGACAACGGATCAGACCTGGTTGGCCAGGATGTAACCAATGGAATAAAGAAAGGCTCAAGACCTTTGGAACAGACTAAACACAAACTGCCAGGAAATGCTGAGCTTCTGTTATCTCCTCAATCCCAAACTCCTCTCAGAGATCCAGCTCCATTGTTTTCACCACAGACAACAGCACAGTGATAGGATACATAAAACAAGGAGGAACTGGATCCTACCCACTCTGTAAAACTAGTTATAGTCTAGGTCTGGGATCTCGCATCTTAGCGCAATTTAGCCCTCCAGGCAATAAACTAAGAATTAGGATAAACCCTCAAATGGATGAGAGGCCATGGGCCTTCTGGGAGGATGCTGTTCCTCTCCAGGAAAAATGCAGTCGTAATCACACAGTTCTAGGACCCCATAAACTTGGGCCGGGAAGACCGATGGGTTTACATCCTACTGGTCAGGAATGTTCTTCTTTGCTTCCCCCTTCCTCCAATAATCAGGATATTCAGACTTTAAGATTATAGCAGTAACTTTCTTTTGACCCAGGCACCAGGGATTCTCCCATTACCACAAGCTTCCTCACAGGATGGGCTTAACTCTTGGGATTCTTTGACATGCCCCAACTTCTTCAGTTGACTGCCTGGATGACAGAAAAAAGTCAATGGCATTGAAAATGGCATTCAAATTCTGAGGACAAGCAGAAGGTTATAGAAGATTAAGGAAGCCTATTACTAGAAAATTATTTCAGAAAGTGGAAGAGATTTTCTAATTGGTGCCATTTAAGAACCAGGACATATTACAGGCCCAGACAGAGCCAGGACCCATTACAGGTCCAGAGGCCTCTGGTTCCTCAACATTTATACAATAACCTCTCTTATTCCTCACTTATTTGTCCTGTTGACTGGTAAAGTTCAATTGTGCAAAGCCCATTTTCAGCAGAGGCACAGGGAGAAAGCTCCATCATAGTACATTCATATTAAACACCACCCATCAGAAACTCGTCTGCTCTTACATTCCACCTTCTCTACATTACCATCTGTAAAATTTTGAAAGGGGTTTTGCATATGCTTCCACCTCTTAAGTGACTTCTTCTTGGTATCTTAATTTTGTGCTAGAAAAACATGCAGTCCCTGAAGTTTCCTATCTTGGAAGACCATCTTAACTGCTCTGACATCTACCACACATATCTTGAACTGCAAGCCTTGACAGTTAACCATTCCAGTCTCATTTTTAATAGGGATATGGTTTGCCCAACAACCATGCCCTCTGCATGAAGTGATGTTATGAGTTTTACACTGAACTAACTTCTTAATCTCGGTGCTCTTTCCTTAGCCTACAAGTAAAAGGATTCACCATGCTTTACAGATGTTCACAGGCAGTTCAGATGCTCTACAGATGTAACCAAATCCTTCCATTCTGCTGATCAGCTCTTTACTGCTTATGAAGGAGAAAGAAGGGACAAGCTGTACCTAAAATAGATATTTCAAAATGACTATACCAATCTCTTCTCTTTTAAGCTCACAACAAATAACTGCTTCTAGGCAGTCAGGGCTGAATCTACTCGGGTTTTGGCTACTTCTGTGGCATTTTGGAAAGAGATAGACTGTAAAAGTAATTAAAGGCAGCTACTGGGTAATCAGTTCAAACAATTACAAAAAAGGGCTGCCACTAGATCCAGAGCAGGCTTTGCTGAAACTATTCTATGGCTTCTGGATTCTGACCCAACTCTCTCCTCCCACACTCTCCAAGCTTTGGGAACCATTCCATACATCTTGGGTACAGCATCAATGATCTAACAATGAACCTATATGGCTCTTATAAGAGTGGATCACTGCTCCAGTAGTCACTCCCAGCCCCTGAATCCTGAATTTACTTTGCTTTTGACACAGTATATTGATTGATTTAGTTTCTTTAGGACATGGCACAGACTTCTAAAACTCATGACTCATTCAGGGCAAGAAATTTCTTAAGCTCAGTGCTGTAGCTACCCATTATTTCTATACTGACACAGGCCATGGCTATGCCACGTGGAAATTGCCAAAAAAGCTTTGTAGGTTGACTGTTAATAAAAGTTACTTATACAACACAAAGGTGTACTTTCTACTGTTGGAGTTAGTGTATGCCAAACAAGTCATGTAAAATCACCTGTTCAGCCGTAGGTATCTTCCATCACTGTTCCCCCTCAAACATCCCAACCACTTACAAGACATAAAAGGTGGGTTTTAGTTGAGAGGGTCCCTGAGTAAGTACATACTTCATCTTCATACTTCTTAAATTTCACAATATGATAATTTCAGTGTAGGTAGTAGGTAGCCACATCTGACAAGGTTAAGCATTTGGTGCATATGAGGAAAAAAATGGAAATGGGAACAAGCCTTACCTGTTTTGATGGTTTGTTTTTATCCTTCATAATATCAAACAATTAAAGTACTAGAAAAAGTGTCATCATGCCTACTCCAGCACTGTTCAGTTACATCAAAAGTTAGAAATCGTACAAAAATAATTTTTACTCAACCGAAAACTACCCATGGAGTAAAACCAAGCAAGGAAATATGAAGGTGGGGCAAATCATCTTGACGTATACCTACAAGGTCCAGAGAGTGGAAAAAACAGAAAAAGATATTTAACCAGAATATACAGCAGACAGTTAGAAATTACCAATGTTGCAGAAAAGCAGCCAAGCCGTTTCCATCTGGCATACGAAGAGGGAAGGGAATAAAAGATGACTGCACCACTCTAAAATACAGTCAACATAAGAGAGTAGCACGTGCTTTTAAAAAAGAAAATGGGGAGGGGGGTTAATTGAGCTGAAGAGGAATCCCTCAAGAAACCCAAACTCATCATCTCTTGAAAACAGCTGTTCTACTGAATAACCACTTCACTGTTACTATCAAGTCACACATGGTTCCCACCAGTAATTCTACTCCTCTGCCAAACCCTCCCAAACCATCCAAAACCCCACCTTTTTCTTTGCACTGTTTCCACTTCCTACATTAGATTACTTCTCCTGAAACTCAAACCCTGCTCTCCCTCCACTGATAACCTACCGCCTTCTTTCCTTAAACTTGCCGCTGACTTTATTGCCCTCCTAGTATCCATACTTATAAAACAGATCTATACACGAGGCTACTGTCCCTATATCATGGAAATCTTTTTACACTATTCCTTTACATAAAGGTGGAAACTCCACTGACCCCTCTAACTACAGACCTATAGCCATTTTACCCCCCCCTAAGATCCTTGAAAAATGCATCCACTCTCCACTACCTTCTTGAACACAACCTCTTAACTCCTACCCAGCATGGCTTCCATCCTAAACACAGCACAACTACTGCCCTCCTATCTTTCACTCATACAATTGCTGAAGACCTTGATAACAACAAACTGGTATCTTGTCTCTTCCCTGACTTATCTAAAGCTTTTGATACAGTTTCCCACCCTCTCCTACTATCCAAACTTGCTAACCTCAATAGGACTTCCTCTTCCCTTGCCTGGTTCTCTAGCTACTTATCCTGCAGGCAACAATCAGTAAAATGGCTCTCCTTTCTTATCTGTCCTAACTGGGGTCCCACAAGGCTCCATCCTAGGGCCCCTTCTCTTTAATATTTTCACCAATGATCTTCATACAGCTTGCAATACATCTTCCCTTATCCAATATGCAGATGATTCTACGCTCATTACTACCTCAAACAACATCACCATACTCCAAGTTCTCACACAACAGGTCTTCCTAGCTACTGAACACTGGTTATCTAGCAATCTCCTCATCCTCAACCCAAAAAAGACCAAACTCCTACTATTCCTCCCTCAATCATTATCCCACCATAAATCTTCCTTTGCCATTACATCCTCAAGTAACACTACTATTCAACCAGAATCCCACACTAAACTCCTAGGGGGCATCATTGATGATGAACTCATATTTAACACACATTCTACAATGTATAAAAAAGACAAACCAAATGCTTGGTTTACTGTAACACCATAAGAAATTCTTAACAACTAATTCCAAACTCACTCTTGCTCAAGCCCTTTCTCCTCCCCTCCCTTCTCTATGCTGCTCCCGTGCTCACCCATATTCAAACTACTATCAAACTCCAGCAGACTTATAAGATAGCTCGATTTATTACTAACTTTCCCTTTAATACTCATCACTGCCTACCTCTAAACCCTCTCAAATGGTGAATTCCCATATCTATTGTTACTAGCCCAACTGCAAATGTTACACACTATAGTCCATAAAACTCTAGCATGTCCTGCTCGGTCTTCCTTCATTACCAAGTACTCTCCACCCCGTACCCTTAGGACATCAAATCAGCAGCTACTACAAATATACTATCCCAAAAAAGCAGTAGGCAAACTTCTTTACAAGTACTCTATGGCCCAAGCTTGGAACAAACTTCCTAGAGATATTTGTAGCATTGTACACCCATCTCACTTCAAGGAGAAGCAAACCATTTACTTAACTCCAAAACATGCCCCTGTCAAACACAACTTAAAACGCCTACTCCATTTATTTCCTTCCATACAAGCTCTCATCAGCTTAGTATTATGCCTACTTGCACAATGTTTGTCTAAACATATCTGTTGAATATTTCTCTGTTGTACATATTGTATATATTTCAGGTATTTTACAGTACTAGAATTAGTGTGTCTCATATCCACATATGTCAGTTATTAGAGATGGTAGGTCTAAATATATTCTGCCCAAATTGCTTTTTTATTTTTTTTTCTTTTGTACATATTATACATACTTTGGTACTCTACAGTATTAGAATTTGACTTTATGTATTTTTTTTCTCTGTAATATTTCCATGTGTCAGCTATTACTTATGGAATTGTAAAACTGTCCTTACATTTATTTTTAAACTGTTTATTCTTAAATTGTATTTTTATTCTCTGAGCTTTTCTCCTTGGGTCACCACTGAAAATGGGCCACAAACCCAGCTGGACTAACCCAGTTAACAAATGCCAATAAATAAATAAAATGGGGAGAATGCCCTTAGACAATAGTGTACAGTAATCCCTTGGGCCTCAGCAAGGCATGTGCACAAGAGTACACAGGGTTAACAGAGAAATCCTCCATTCCCACAGAACAGAGACCACTCCAGCACTCAACCCTCTCTCATAAGGGAGTGAAACGGACAAGAGTCTTGCTGTGTTGGAGGTGGGGGAAGCAAGACTGCTAACACAGTAAGTACCCCCACCCCAGCAAGGTCCTCCTCTAAAAGAAGGTAGTCTACAGAAAAAGAAAGATCCATATTGACCTGGTAAGCATCATAACTATAAGGAGGGAGTGATGAAAACAAAGCGAAATGGGCCAGGAAGTTGTAAGACCATTAAGCTGGCTCCTCCAGCAAGCCAGAGGCGGTCACATAAAATGGAACCATCACAATTTGTGTATGTTGTAATCCACAGCTTAAAAGGGAAAAACTTCACACTATATCACACACATTAATGTTAAAACTGTTAACTAGTTACCAAACTGTATGCTGTACTTATCAAGAATCACAAGATTCTACGTACAACTGCTAATAAGAAAATTACCCACCCACTTTCAATTACCAGAGTCAAAAAGAAAATTAAAGCCCCCCCCCCCCCCAATTTTTAACCAATAAAACACAACTCGTCTCAAAAAGAGGACCAAAGCATGCATAAAGCAAAAATTCCCCATTACTTCACCACCTTGCAATTTAACAACCCCCCCCCCCAAAAAAAATTTCAGGAAACGGGGGGGGGGGGGTGTCACCACCAATGAAACAGTAGAAGTACAGATGGCAGGCCCTGGTTTCAATTATGAAAGAACAAGTTGCTTAGTGGCAACAGTCATGAGTCACTGTAATCTCAAGAGGCAGAAAACGCCTATAGGCGCAGAAAAACCTCTACTTCTAACTCCATGACAATTTAAAGTCAGAACAGAAATACTATGCATACTCCTAAGTACCCACATCATACAACTTACATACCAACATAAAACTTCTAAAAAGGACAGTTCAGCTCATTCCTGCCAGGAACCAGCAAGCTCCAACACTTAAGTGAGGAGATTAAAAAAATTATGATCCTTTAACGATGCATTTCCTACAGTCCAGGGTTTGTTTCCCTAAGCCCCAATTTATCTACATCATCACTCTTAGCAGCTCACTTAGTGCTCTGGGGCAATCGGGAAACCATCTCCGTGACTGCATGCCTAGCAATTACACGTGAACCTAATCTCAGGTCAGTTTTATGCTATGAGAGTCAAGTTTATTGGCAAGTGAATAAACCTTTTACATGACTCCTCAATCAAAAACCAGTATAAAGCGAATGAAATTTTTTTTTTTTTTTTTTTTTTTTTTTTTTACAGTTAATGACATATGTTGCACTGGAAAAGGTTTACATTTCTCAAATGTTGACAAATTGGAAAAACATGGGAACCAAAGAAGTTTCAGAATTCTCGACTGTACCTCAAGTCTGGTAGATTTCTTCGACCTTTCTTAATAGCCTATAGTGCATTAAAAAATTCCAATTCATCCCACCAAGACAGTACTCTTGGCTTCCCTGCACCACGAGTTAGTTATTTTGTTTTATTGTTTATGAAGACAGTTGGTGCTTGGAAGACAAGCACATACATAAACCTTTAGTGTGTCTTAACTGCAATTTAGTGCTACTGAGTGATGCCAATACTGTAGTAATGTCTACAATATTTGTACCACAAGAGAAAGAGCAAAACAAACAGCAAGATGAAAAGATATGGCTGACTTCATACAAGCATATTGTAAGAAGAAATGAGGAAAGGTTTTAAACAGCAAAACAAACCACAAAGATGGGAGGAAGTGCCACAATAGTATCCTGGCTGGCGAGTGCTGGCGGGAGCCAAAAAGTTCACGAAAACAAGCGGTGAGGTAACCTTGGCAAAAACAGTAAAAAGCCACGCTACTCTGAAGTAGTAAAATCCAATGGTTTAATAGAAACTGTACCACAATCCAAAGACAGAACAGTATCGTAAGTAAGTATTGTAAGAAGAAATAACCTAATTAGTCAGCCAACATAAGTAATTTTGCACTTGTATGCTACAATAAGACAGCATACTAGTCAGTGTGGAGCTAGGTTAAATCCATTGTGAGGAGGTGTGTTATGGTGGCATTTATTTATGCCCAATAAGGCTTGGTAAAGTCCTGCTACGAATCAGCAGGTCTCACCACTGCCGCACCAGCACATGGGTGACTGCTATTATACAACTTTGCAGCATGGTACTTTAACTCGCTCTGCTCCCCTACCCCCACCCCTGCTTCCTTATGTTTATACTTGCTACACTCCTCCCCCTTTTCACTCCAGCCAATCACTCTTTCCCACTGAACTGACCCCTCCCTTTCAGCCTTTTCCCCTTATCACATAACTATCTCCTATACTCTCACTTTTAAAACCCTATCCTAGCTTGTCTGCTAACCATCAACCTCTCATCTGTACTCCCCACATAAGACTCCTACATAAGACACTCCTTACCTCACCATCCCCCTTCTACTCCTTTATTACTCTCTACTTCATATCATACATCACCACCCCCCTTCTACTCCTTTTGGTACTCTCTACTTCATATCATACATCACTACATTGCCATCCCCCTTCTACTCCTTTTATAAATCTCTACTTCATATCATACATCACTACATAACCCTACACAATCTCCTACTCTCTCTTACAGCCCCCACCCGCACATCACCCCTCACACATTTCTAACCTCTCCTTACCCATTTCTAATCTCCCCACCTAATATCTTGACATTTAAAAATACCCAAAATGTATTTCTTTCCAAGTATATAAAATGTAGTATTCTCTGTACTCTGAACCCACTCTCCCTATTACTTGGCTTCTTTGACGCTCTACTCCTGGATGGTGACGACCACTCCAACCCAGGGCCCACCTCTCCCTCTCACAAACTATTCCTACCTCATCCCCTCAGACACTACCCCAATCCCACACTCTCCACCTAAACCACTATCCAATTTCTCAATGAATATCCAAAGCATGGTTAACATTTCAGCACTCCACCCATGGATCTACCTTAACTCCTTATCTTAACCCTCTCTGAAACTTGGTAAAAGCCTCACATCTCTAACTCAGAAATCCTACCCCCAGGCTACAGCATCTTGTGTGTGGACAGGGCAAATAAGAGAGGACATGGTGTTGCCATTCTCTATTCAGACAGACTTACTCTCACCACTGTTGACTTCCATACCCAGCTTTACTCCTGCCGAAAACCTTATTGCAAATTGTCATATTAACCCTCAAAAAAAAAATTGCTACAGCATCTATCTATACCCCCCCCCCCAAGTGATAATACTCCTGTTCTTGAAAACTCTCTTGGCTCATCCAACATATTCTCTGTGAAACCATTATACTTGGTGACGTGAACACAGATTGGGCTTCATTTTCCTCCATCTCCTTCTCATATTCTTAATCTGTACGGCTTCTACCAACTCATCTCTTCTCTTCCCCCACCAGGACCAACAAAACTTCATCTGGATCTATAATAGACTGGATCCTCACTTCCGATCTTAGCCTCTATCATAACCCAGGCATTCTCCCCAACTCTGAGTGACCACTGCCCTACCTACATCCAATAGACAATCCCAACACTCACCCAGAGTGCACCTTTACAGAGAACATCGCAACCTGACTCAATTCAATCCATATAAGTTTAACTCTACATTGTTCAATATCAATTGGACCTTACTCTATAACCTCCCCCTTGATGACGTAGTCATTACCTTCAATAAGATATTTCTTGACGTACTCAACTTCGTGACTCCATCCAGGAAAATCATGGCTAACCAAACAAACACACTATTATGCATCAGAGAGATGTTGCCTGGAAAAATTGGGTCAAAAATAAAACATCCCTTACTGCAACAGTACAGAGTGTTTAGAAACGTGTGTAAAAGGCTGGTCCAAAGACAAAAAAAGCATCCTTTGCCTCCAATTAATATAGCCCACATAAACCTCCCCAAAAATGTAGTCCACAATTAATAAAATCCTCTACCTTGGTAACCTCCTACCCCCAACCCTTCCCCTCTAAATACTGCCAAAATAAACTGCTGCCCTATTAAACAAACTTCATACAGACACTTCAGTGGGACTATATTGAGTTAGTCTTTGCCTCTACCTTCCAGTCCATACTCCACCAATTCATTCTCCTTACAACCTGCTCCCATTTCTTTCATTAAATCCAAACTAAAACTCCAACCTTGTTCTCCCTCGGTTGACAAATTACCTCATTTCCTTAACGCTGCAAATTCTATTGCCTACCCTATCTCTACTCTTATAAATCATTCTATTACTGAAGTTCTAGTCCCAGATATATGGAAATCCTTTTATACACTATTCCTCTTCATAGGGAGGTACTAAGCTATTGGCCCTAGGGCCTACGTAACCCTAGCCAACACGGTTCCCTGGCTTATGCCACCCAAGAAAGTTATTTTCCTGTGCCACTGTCGAGCAGACAGACAGAAGTGATCCGCGGGGTGTATTTCCTATTTCCCATCCACTCATCAAGATTTTTCTTGAAAAGTGCTAATGAAGAACTTTGCTTGACATAGATGGGTAGACTGTTCCAGAGTATGGGAAGTCTCAGGGACAGGAATCCATCCCTCCATCACGTCCCGTTTATTGTGGTGACAAGGTTAAGGTCCCTAGAACATGTAGCTCGGCGGGATTGGGATTTCTTTAGGTGTAGCATGTCCCAACAGCTCTGGGCTTGACATAGCTTTATATGTTAGGCAGAGATCACCTTGGAGTAGGTGAGATGCTATGGAGTAAAGCTGGAGTTTGAGACAGTCAGTGTATGGCATCTGTTTGAGTCCAGTAATCCTCTTTGTGAAGTACTTCTGTGGCCCTTCCAGCTGCTGCAGATGTCTTGTGAGGTACATTCCAAAAGGGGCGTTGTACTCTATAATGGGTCTAATGAGTGTCGAGTAGAAGGGAACAATGACTTCTTTTTTTCCTGGATGAGAACCCTTTTATGATGGGATGTGTCACATAGTCCTATCAAAGGACAGATTACTGTCCACCCAAGTCTCAAGGTCTCACACATTCTGTGTCAAGTAGACTGCTGTTTATGTAGTACTTCATGGGTACAGAGTTTTTACCAAGGGGGTGATAATGCACTTTTTGGCAATGAGCTTGAGGCCATGACACCAGGCACCTGTCTCAGAGAGGCCCTTCTGTAGGATTTCCACATCATTTGGGGACTCTACTATGGTTCCTGGTTTGCAGTCATCTGCGAACTTCGTTAGCCAGATGCCTTCTGTGTTGGCCTGTACTTCAGAGTAGTAGATATCAAACAGGAGAGGTCCCAGGACTGAACCCTCTGGTACTCTACTTATCACTGGTTTGAGGTCAGATTTGGAGTGTGCAACTTTTACAGTGTGGGTTCTCTGTCAATAAGCCAGTTGGCAACCCATCTTGTGATGTAGGGATTTATACCTAGTTTAGTGAGTTTAGCTATAATTCCAGAATGGGGGATGGTGTCGAAAGCCTTGGCAAGGTCAAGATAGGCTGTGTGAACCACCTTACCCTCATCTACGGCTTTGGTGACTGCCTAAGAAGTCAATCAGGTTCAGGAGGCATGATCTGCCTTTCACAAACCAAACTGGGTGGGATCCAGAGTTTGGAGGTTACCAATGTCTTTGTTTAGGAGTTCCATGATGATACGTTCCATGGCCTTGCAGACCAGGCTCATCAGGCTAATAGGGCGATAGTTCCCAGGATCAGTGGTGGCTCCCCCTTTGTGGAGTGGGATAACTGTTGCTGTACGCCATTCAGTGGGCACAAAGCCTGATGTGAGGCTATGATTGAACATGGTGCTTAGGTGGGGAGCCAGTTTGTTCTGAAGTTCGTGGAAAATGCAGCCTGGGATATTGTCCGGTCCCATAGATGCCGTGTTTTTGGCCGAGTGCAGCTTTTACCTGCGTAGCTGTGATCACAGGGACTCTGCATTCTTCCTGTATAGATATGCACCCTTTAGGGGTGAAACTCCACGAAACTCCACTGACCCGTCCAACTATAGTCCTATCGCTATATTTCCCCCCCTTAAGCACGCTCAGTTACTTAAAACGCCTGCTTGATAATCCCAACTCCCACCCAGCATGGCATTAGACCAGATGTGTACAACCCGCAGGCGGTGTTCAAAGCTCTTCCATGCGGCCCAAGCCCAAATTCAACATTTTTTTCCGTTTTTTCACTCTTGCGATGTTTAACCAGCATGCACGTTTCAAAAGCACCCTTCCTGTTTAGTTTTTTTCACGCCGAAATAGGAGCTGTGTATTCGCTCTGAAGAATTTGTTGTTCGCGCCGAAGAGGGATTTATCGTTGACTTTAAAAACAGACAGCAACTCCTGACCTAACTGTATTAACAGGCAAGTAGAAAATCCTGCTGTTTTTTTTTTTAATAGGGGTAGATTCTTGTTTTAGCACGAGGAGTTTTTGGGTTGATGCAGTGCACTGCATATAAAGATGCAGTCTGGCAATGAAGCTATTACCAGTAGGAGGTTTTTAATCAAGCTAGTAAAAGAAATTACAGCAATGATAATGTGCAGAATTCTTGCAAGCAAATTACTTACTTCCCAATACATTACAATTAAGGGTGAAGGAAACAGAGCACTGGAAAGAGGTCAGCAGTGATAAAAATGGCAGGAGACTACCAGACTTACAAGTTAGTGACTGAAAAATACAAGATGCATTGGAAATTTTACAGGGTTGTTGTGATGTAGTTTGCAGAGAAGCCAAACTATAAAATCATGTATTTTGTGGTGAATTTGGCAAACTTAAGAGCAAACTACCCCCGTCTCTGAAGGAACATGGAATTCCAGAGAGGAGTCCTGCTAAATATTTTAGATTTGGAAGATGGTGGAATGGTGCCTGACAGATGTTCAGAGAGTCAGAGTTAATAGTTGTGATAAAGACTGAGTAGTTTCATTTATTTTTTACATCCAGATATTGTAATGATGTTTTGATGGTGGAAAAAAAACTACACGAGCTACTTGGTGTAGAATTGATTATATACATATAATCATGTGTGCTCACATCATGTGCTATATGAGTTTAACTTTAAATGCTGATAGCTACTGGAGGTTGCATGTGGTGTGGTGTAACGTAGAGTCTACTTTGATTAAAGATCTCATGGAGTCATACCAGTACTCTTCACAATGTCACAAAAATAACCAAGCAGCCAAGCCCTGCTGGCTTATTGGACTTGAGTGCTTGACATGGCCCTACCTTTATTTTCTGAAGATTACAGATATTAACCATTTTTGTTTTGATATTTCAGAAACGCAATGGTAATAAACAAATATCACTTGTTTATCGGAGTAAGTTTGTCTCATCTGAATACAGGTGGTGTTTCTATTAGTTTTTCATGTAAGAAGGGAAGAGTAAATAATACATTACTGAATGCCAAAAATCCCAATGCCATGTCTTTTTGTCTTCACAGCTATCTAATTATGCTTCCAAAATTTAAGAGACTGTACATTGCTTGTTGTAGGTCATAAGACTTAGGACTCTGATGTAGGTTGTAGCAAGGCTTATATAACAGTGTGACTATATAACACACACTTACGTGTGTAACTCTTCAGAAGCTGAATTTGATGAGCATGTTTTCACAGTTCGCTTGAAAAGTGAAAGGCAATTGGCTCTGTACAATCTTTACCTTCTTCACATTTAAAGATAAGATGGGGGTCAAAGCAACTCTGGCTAAGGACCGAGTGCAGTGTATCGCCCGACTTTGTATAAAGGTCCAATTTTTACAGCATTACGTCTGTGTACTGCTGATAGCAGTTGCAGTGTTTTCCGCTTTGCAGATGCCACTTGTATTATGCTAGCCAACTGTTCTGATTTTGGTTGATTTTTTTTTTAGAACTAATGGGTGACCTAGAAATGTAATTTGCAGTACTATGTTGCACGAGTAGGCAAAAATCCATAAAATGATTTTAAAAGATGTTTTTTTAGTGGTCTCTTGAATGGAAATGTTCTTTGAGCTTTTGTATCTTTTTAATGAGATGTTTGGGATCATAGAAATCTAAAAAGTCAAGATTGCTCAATGAAATTTGATTTTCTGAGTCTCTATTGGAATAAATGTTCTAAAGCCCTAGGTCACATCTGCCTGACAATGTTTTTCTGCGGATACAAGTACATTTTTTCAGTTACAACTCACTTTTATTTATGTGAGTGTTCTATCATAAGCAGTTACAGTATGATCTTACTAAAAGTATTTTGTAAACATAACCAAGATGTTAAAGGTTAACTGTTACATTAGAATGAGAATTTGAATTTTAGGGCAAATATATTACATTTAATCATTGTTCAAATGCACCTACAGTACAGCCAGGAGGTCGACTTTGGTAGCCCGCGACGACAAAACAGTTAACTATACGATACATTTTATATGCGGCCCCAAGACAATTTCTGTTCACTCAAATGTGGTCCTGGCAAGCGAAAAGGTTCAACACCACTGCTTTAGACCCTACCACAGCACATCTACCACTCTACTCTCATTCACCCAAACAATAGCAGAAGTCCACGATAAAAACCCTCTACTGTCTAGTTCATTCCTTGATCTCTCAAAGGCCTTCGACATGGTCTCTCACCCTAAACCAATATCTAAACTCTCTGATCTTCATCTCTCTATCCCCTCCATTAACTGGTTCTGTAGTTACTGCTCTGACAATACGTACGCAGGCAAACTGTCTCCTCCCCATTTCTGCCTGTCAACACTGGTGTTCCCCAGGGATCCATTCTGGGTCCCCTCCTATTTACCATTTTACTAATAGATTACACTATGCTACTAACCTGTCTACCCCTTTTACAATATGCCACACGTATTAGCACTGCCCACATCATCTCTGAGCTCCCTGTTCTTACCCAAAACACCTTCACTTCCATTGAAGCATGGCTTACTGACAACCAACTAATACTAAATAAAAAAAAATCTACTTTTCCTCCCTAAAACAATAGCACCAACTAATACTAAATAAAAAAAATTCTACTTTTCCTCCCTAAAACAATAGCACATCTCAAATCCTCCTTCTCCATTACTTCCCTTGACAAAACCATCACACCTGAATCCCATACCAAATTATTCTGTTACTATTGAGAATTAACTAAAATTTGAGAATGAACTAAAATTTGACATTCATATCAAAGAATGCATTAAAAAAATAAAAACACACACCAAAAACTGGGGTCTTCTACACCGTAATTATAAACTGCTTTCATTCTCTACCAAACCCTCCTTTGCCCCATCTCTTCTTACCCTCTTCTATATGTTACACCAGTCTTTATTAACCTTCTAACCAAGTTAGAGCAAACATACAATAAAATAGCTAGATTCGCCTTAAACCTCACCTACAAATACCACCACTGCCTCGCCCTCCAGTCATTACAATGCCCTGTATTCCCAAACTACTTCTTCCACAACTGGAAAGTCTCTATATAAATACTCTGTAGCACACTCTTGGAATGTCCCTCCTCTTAACATAAGTATCATCCCCCATAAACAAACGCTAGTTCAAACTTGAGCTTAAAAACTACCTCCAAAAGATCTGGTCCTATGCCCTGTCTAGCTCAAACCTGAACTACTTGCTATCCAACTCCTTTTTCTCAGTCCCATCAGCCACCCCTTTTCTTTTTCTAATCTTACTATCTTTTTTCTTGCAAATATTTTTACAATCGTAAATATTTGTTTTGCTTTTGAATTACCACCTTGTTTTAATGTACATACATACATTCTGCCACTAGAAAACAACTGCACGACACTATTTGACTGTATTAATGATGAGTAAGTTCTTGCTGTTTCTATTTCTGTTGTACTACACAGACCACGTTGTTTTCCGAAGGATTTATTATGTACAGTTTTACATCCAACACACTCGGATTCATTCCGGTCCCCAAAAACAGTTTTGCCCGATGTTGCGGAAATGACTTTATTCGTGATGACGTTTGACTTGCTGATGTGTAGCGGGTATATCAGTACTGAGTCAGAAGATGCCTTACACGTAAACCACTGGTCACCCCTTGGCAATCTATAGTCTACCACCTTTTTAAAAATCAGTTTTAGGAAGACCGGATGGGATCAAATTTTACGGTAAAAATAGGACCAACTTTAAAAAGGATGTCCTCCCTGTGGTCGCGTGGGTTTCCTCCGGGTGCTCCGGTCTCCTCCCACATCCCAAAGACGACATGCTGTAGGTGGATTGGACATTAAACTGGCCCTAGGTGTGAGTGTGTGTGCCTACTGTGGAAAGTTGGGCGCTGGGCTGGCAACTAGACACTGTAAACTCCACTGCCAAAAAATGAACGGACAGGTGATGCGCTCTAGTAATTGACACTCATTCTTCCTATGATAACCTCGTAGAGATGCTTACCTCTCAACTATACAGATTTTCGTAGAATGTCCACATTTTACGAACTGATCGTCATAAAACATTTGGTTTAAGAATCATCCAGACTGAAGTCAGAAAACAGACATTTGAATTCCAGACAAGTTCAATGTCAAAACCTGCAATAATAAAAAAAAAAACAATCCCCATCATAGCACCTTCCATCCCCAAAATGAGGAACACTTGCCTTCATAATGTGGAACAAATGGGCAAAATGTGGAAGACATACTAATGGCTTACTCACAACTTCAACTTGGAAGGTCATAGGATGGTTAAAATATGCTGGTTTTACTTATAAAGAAGATGTTTTAATGAATTATTATGATTAATGTCTATTTACCATGGATTTCACTTAAAAAAATCCTAACACTGAAGGTGTGACAGACTCTTTCAATGTGGAACTTTGAGGAACATGAACTTTTTAAGACCCCAAATGAGGTAAGCTCCTCGTAATGAGATACACTTGAGAGGTATGAAATTCCCCATTGGTGCCACTTTTTCCAACCCCCTCCCTTTGTTTACAACTTTGTCCAAATTTCTTGCACAAAGAAACTTGAGAGATAACAAATATACATTTTCAAATTGGCAATATATACAGCACAGCACCAACGCAACTTGTAAGAAGGATGGGGCGCGTGGCGTGTACACGTGTGCAGAGACACTAGCGCATATTCTAATTAAAACGGCACCCTCGTTAAACGCCAGCGGTTGATCAACCGCGTCTCGAGATTAAATAGCCCTTGGCTTATCTATCTTTCCAATAGGAACCCTATAAAATAATTAGGCTTTACGTGACTGCCTCGCATTCTCTCAACTTGAAAGGTCGAGTCTTCTCAACGTACGCGTAAGCTTCCCCCCCAGTGGGTGCTTTCTACAGCTTCTTACGTTGTACACTACAAAAGGGGGCGCCAATGCCTTGTAAATCCACTCATACTCAGAACAAATAATATGAAATATCAGCCTCGCATCAAAGGTTAAACGCAATAACCACCACTAAAAAAAAAATCACCAATAATAATAATACGCAAAAATCATAAACAGTAATTTCCACCATCTTACCTGCTTTCATTTCCTTGATAATACAACCTACAGAACGTTAAGACACTGCTCGATGCTGTGAACCAGGATAATCTTTTTCTGGAAACAGGGTTTACGCCTAAAAGTAGCTGCACCATTCAATATACTGAACGGAAGTACTTCTACCACTGCAATCTACTGTTATAAATATAAATTACATACACATTGACATATGGTCCTACATTTTGACTACCATACGATGCCGTTAACCCAGAAACAATTCTTTCAAAATTTCCAATCCACAAAAAAGCTTGGTACGTTCCCCTTTCCTGCGCAGACGCACTCAACCCTCGAATCCGCCGGATGTAAAATATGACTACCAAGTTGATAATTGAAGAAGAGTAGTTGAAGTCACTGTTCTAAAGGTTGATTGGAGTATGATGCAGCTCTACAAAAACTTCAGTTTTCTCTCGGGCGAGAGAGGAAACATTTTATTAAGGACTGGAGTTGGTACATCGTTCTCTGATTTTCAGGGATGTACTTGACTTTGACTAAAATTTTGTCTGTGTCCGTCTTAATCATTCCTAAAATTGGGGACTCTTGGAGAAAAGGCGGTGAATTGCACTTAATGACCATAATCAGAGTTATAGACTTCTTTTACTTCCGAAAACGTATATTAATTCACAGTATCTTATCTTGCCAATGTCTGTAGTTAATAGCGAGGGTATAGCCAAGCATACTCTTTGTTCTCCATAGAGTATATTTTTCCTTTGCATCAGTCAGAAAAATTGTAACTTTTTTCAGGCTGTATTACGTTTACAATTGTCTAAAGCAGTAGTTCCCGAAACTTTGCAAGCTGGAGGACCCTTTTTATAAAGGAAATGTTTGGGCGGACCCCTATATTTTCAGTTGTGTTTTTAGAGTGATATTAATTAATATAAGTAAAGCATATGTTGCTTTTGAATCAACCCACACCTACACACTTAGCATCCCCCCCACGCAGCCTTTCATAGGATCCTAGGAGGTTACTAGGCTAATGGCCCTGGGGCCCTTACAAGCCTGACCAAGAGTTTATCCCCAAAAAGAAACCTCCGTCAGCACTTGTCCCCCTGTCAATGGGGGACACAGATGGTACAAATTTGTGGTTTCCTGGTTTCCCATCCACTCATCAAAGTTGTGCTTGAAGAGGATCAGCGAAGTACTCTGTTTAATGTGTATGGGAAGTCAATTCCAGAGATGGGGTAGCCTGTGAGAGACAAACCTGTATCTCCAGCAGGCTTTGTTCATGTCACATATTAGATTCAGGCCTTTTGAGCGGATACTGCATGAGGAGTTAGACTTATGGATGTGGAGCATCTCTAGTAGGGCAGAGTCCAAGATTACCTTGTAGGCGAGACACAGATAACCCCTGAGCAATCTGTATGATACCGAATACAGTGATAGTGATTTGAGCCTGTCCACTTAGGACAGGTGTTGGAGGCCATGGATTCTCTTTGTGAGGTATTTCAGTGGCCTTTACAGTTAGTGTAGATGTTTGGAGAGGCACATACCAAATGGAGCATTATATTTAATTATTGGTCTAATGAGGGAGGAGTATAGTGAGGTAATAACCTTCTTTTTTTCTGGATGTAATCCATTTACTTATGAGATGAACCAAGTAAAAGGCTTTCCTGACCACTGCCGCTACATGATGGTCGAATGTGAGGTTATCAACCCAAATGCCTAGGTCTCTCACCACAGGTTGTGTGCTTAGGAGGTTGCCATTGATGTGGTAATCAAAAGGTATATATATATATATATCTATGGGTCTACCTGAGATGGTCGACAGGCCATATGATCGACACTCATTTGGTCGACAAGCATGTTATGTGGGGGGCTTCGCCTCGCACACCACCCAATGTGTGGGGCTGTGCCCCCCACACACCCCCTAACTATATATATCAACTCCAGGGTCGCACAACATTGGGGAGGGGGGCAAATCTGCTTGTCGACCAAATGAACTGTCGATCATATGGCCTGTCGACCATCTCAGGTAGACCCATATATATATGTATATATATATATATATATATATATATATATATATATATATGGATCTAGGACTTTTGATCGAAAGATCAAAAGTCCGAATCCATAATTACCAAACATACTTTACTAAAAGTGCTTTCACCAAAAAAACGCTTATGGTAAGGTATGTTTAAAAAAATAAATAAACCTAATTCTATGCAGGGGAGCAAGCCCCCCTGCACCCCACACACCCCCTACTTTTAATATTCTCACTCCAAGGTTGCATTACAGTGGGGAAAAGGGAATTTTCCCTTATCCGCACCAAGCATATATAAGCACAACAAGCATACTTATCCGAAAGTGCTGCTTCGGAGAACAGCACTTTCGGTTAGTTTCGGTTAGGTATGCTTAGTAATTTCTGCTTCGGTGAAAAGTGCAGTCGGGGATCTGTACGGATCCCATATATAAAAGTATATATATAGATATATATATATAGATATATATATATATATATATATATATCTATATACACACACGCATTATATGTACATATATATGCACACACATATATATATATATATATATATATATATATATATATATACATACAATAAATATATATATTTATATACACAAATATATATATATATATGTATATGTATATACATATACACACACACACACATATATGTATATGTATATACATATACACACACACACACATATATGTATATATATAGATATATATATATATATATATATATATATATATATATATATATATATATATATATCGGTGTGTGAAAGCTGCCAGCCTAGCCAGATAGAATTTTATGCATAATTCTGTCATTTGTAAATATGAATGTTGAATTACATGCTTGTTTTCTTAAATGAAAGAATATGCTGTGAAATGTTGAACTCAAAACAATGTAGCAACATTGCCCTCTGCTGTAAAGAAAACTAAGTCAAGCATTTCTTCTCTGTCCTTTGAAATTGAAATTATTTCATGACTGTCTTTGATGTTTACAATTCGGCTCCGGCCGGGCTAGATGAAGGCTTCCTGCCTTTTGTTTTAAAGTTAATGACCAGAATTTACATATGGAATGTCCTTTATTGCTCTGGTTTCTGCTTAGGTGTAAAAGAATGTAAATGCAGTTTCAGTCAGCCTGGGAACACCAGGAAAGTGTAAAAAATGATGTAATGGGAAGCAGGACTGCAATAGCAATGTAAACAGGGAGAATCAGAAGGCATTAAGCATTTTTGTCTTGAACATCCAACTCATAGCACCATCCTGCTCATATGCAAGTTATCTTAGACTTGTGTTTTCTTTTATAAATAGCTAGGAACTAGAAATATTAGACTGTGTTTTTCTGTGATGTCAGTACTGTACTACTGATTTTTTTTAAATATTTCTGTGTGATCTCTGAACTCTTGACTAGCACTGTGTAGTAGAAAGTATTGTCTTGTGGTTTTATTTATTATTAAATATCTTAAAATCTTTTAACTGTGGCTGGTTTTGTGTAGAGATAAGTTAAGCTCTTAAGAGTACTTGCATGTCTTTGGTAAAACTGTACAAAGCCACGCTAATGGCTTTAGCCCTGGGCTATACTACCAATTGGATAATAATATTGTTCAGTAATAATTGGACACCCTTTTAAGGGCCTTAGAGTAGCTGATAAGTATTAGTGGGTGGTGGCAAGAGGAACTACCATATAGTCTGGGAGAAAGGGGCACAGCTGGAGAAACTGTACCACCCTTCCCCAGGAGTGTCTGTGTGGTTGTATAAACTCTTCTCTAAGTGCATGTGTGTGTGTTTGTCACCTACTTGGGCAGGGACATGAAGCACTGGTTGGACAGAGAAGGTGTTAGAGGTTTTAGCTTGCCCACTAGGCTGAGATATGGACCCTGTAGCTGTGCCAGTGGGGAGTCTTATTGGGGACCTGGGGAGCGACCAGCCCCAGACTGGCTGTGATCTCTGTGTGCTTTTAAGGGAAATTGCACTTTACTGTGTGTATTTGTTATCCTTTCCGCTTATATGAGACGCCCTCTCTGGTGTTCGTGGTGAGGACTGAGGCTTCTTGATTGCTGGGCCAGGGCACAGGTGTCACATATTAATTGTTTGGCAGTAGTGGGATACCCACACCACATATTAATTGGTTGGCAAATACTAATTGGCTTGTAGTGGTGTGGGTAGATTGAATCCTGTAGCTTGTGTACAGTGAGCTTTGAATGTGTTTTTGTACTCTAAAACAGCCACGCAGTGAGTACTCAGAGTTCAGATCACAATTGTTTTATTTCTTTTGTTACCTTAGTTAGTCCAGGTGAGCAGGCAGCATGTCTGCAGAGGAGTATGGAGAGCTGACAAGGAGCCATCTGGCGGAGATGTGTCAGGCTAGGGATCTGGTGCATGGAAACCTGACTAAGGCAGACCTGATTGCAGCCTTGGTTACAGCTGCATCAGAAAACAGCAACCAGGAGGACAATCATAATACCCCTGGAGAATGGACAGCTCAACCTTTCTGCAGTGGACTTAAAAATCCAACTGGAGCTAAAGAGACTTGAGTTGGAGGCCAAGCATGTGAAATTAGAAGCAGCTGAGAGACTGAGGCATCTAGAGAGTGAAGAGAATGAGAAACTGCTACACCTAGAAGCTGAGGAAAAAGAGAGGCAGAGGCAGCATAAGAAGGAGATGCTGACTCTTCACCAGAGTAATGGAGGTAATGGGGAAGGGAGTAACTGGACCCCCGAAGAACAAAATTTCAGTAAATTTCTTCTGCAGTTTAAAGAGGGTATGTAAACAGTATGAAGTTGACCAAGGGCTCTGGATACGGTTCCTGACCCCCTTACTCTAAGGTAAAGCTGTAACTATATTATCTTAAATGTCTGACATTGCATATTTTGGTTATACTGCTGTAAAAAATTGTCTATTAGAGTTTTTTCAGCTAACACCTGAAACCTATAGGAAAAAGTTTCATGAGCATAGATGCAAGGCAGATGAAAGTGTGTGTGAATATGTTGCTGATTTGAGCACTTATTTCCATAGGTGGGTGAGTGGATGTCAAGTCACCACTTTTGAAGGTCTGGTAGACCTTTTGGTGAGGGAACAAGCCCTTAGCACTTTGCCTGAGGACATAAGGATCTGGTTAGCTGATAGACAATGTGCTACTTCAGATGAGTTGGGGAAGAAGGGAGACCCATACCTGGCAGGCAGAGCAGCCCTGCACAGGAAGGGGACCCCCAGTACTGCTCCTGGGTCTAAAGAACCCATGGTGGGCAGCGCAGACTGCCATAACAGAATCTGCCAGTAGCAGGGGAAGCCACTAGTTCAGGTACACGTCCAGGAGCTAGGGTTAAATGTTTTGAATGCAACCAGTGGGGCCATGTGGCATACAGAGGTCCACAGAGACAAGGTGGGGAACAAAAGGTGAGGGAGCCAGTAAGTGGAAAAGGCAAAATGCCAGTAGTAGGTTGTCTTGAGACAACAGGGGTACCGAACTACCATCCTGCAGATGTCCTGATAGGGAAGGATTTGGATGAGGCTGTACCAAGTGCTTCTGCAGTTACACGCAGTCAGGCTAGGAGACGAGCATGTGGGTCTGGTAGCCTGCGGGAGACCCAGACAGACTGCATACTTGCAGCCAGGACTGGTGAGGTGGTTACTTCAGGGAGTGAGCTACGCTGTAGCAGTGAGACTGAAGGTGAGCCACAGCTGCTTGGGGGTACTGATGATCCCTTGGACAGAGTGACTGCAAAGGTAGAGGTGAGTAGTAGTACTCAGGCTGACAGTGAGGCACCACTGTCAGAGGATACCAGACTTCCTGTGGAAGGGGAGCTGGGAAGGGTTACAAGGAGAGAGTTGAGACATGCTCAGCTCTCTGACCCTACATTGCAAGGCCTGAGGTAGGTAGCTAGGGAGGCACCTGATTCTCAAGGAAAGGGGAATCTGTATACTGGGACAAAAGGTTACTATACAGAGAGTGGACCCCTGAGGGAGGGCTAGAAGGTGAGAGAGTACAGCAGTTGGCAGTGCCTAGAGCCTACCATCTGGTGCATCTAGCCATAGCCCATGATATTCCCTTTGCTGGTCATATGGGCATAAAATGTACAAAGAGGCATATTATGCAGAACTGCTATTGGCCTGAAATTTCTAAAGATATAACAGGGTACTGCAGGACCTGTGAGCAGTGCCAAAAGGTAGGCAAGGCAGGAGACAAGGTGAGAGCTCCTTTGATGCCTTTGCCTGTGATTGAGGAGCCATTTCAGAGGGTAGCTATGGATATTGTAGGTCCTCTGGGTACCCCAAGTTCCACAGGGAAAAAAATATATCCTAGTGGTAGTGGATTATGATACATGATACCGAGGCGGTGGCTTTGTCCTCCATTGCGGCAGAGAAGGTGGCGAATGCTTTGTTAGAGATTTTCAGCAGGGTAGGTTTCCCTAAAGAAATACTGACTGACAGAGGTGCCGATTTCATGTCAGACCTGCTGGATTGTCTGTGGAAGTCCTTTGGGGTGAAGCACATGAAGACCACCTCCTACCATCCCCAGACTAATGGTTTTGTTGAGAGGTTAAACTCTACAATAAAGTCCATGCTATGGGCATTTGCAGATCAGTTTAAGAGAGATGGGAGAAATATTTGCCCCATCTGTTTGCTTACAGAGATGTTCCCCAGGAATCCACTGGTTTTTCACCCTTTGAGTTGCTGTATGGGCATAGGGTGAGGGGACCTCTAGATTTAATTCGAGATGAGTGGGAAGGTGAGTGCGAGTCTCACAAGGATTCTGTTGTGGCATACGTCCTAAACCTTAGGACAAGGCTCAGGGAACTCATGGGCTGGGCCCAGGAGAACCTGGCAGAAGTCCGACAACAGAAAAAGGTGTGGTATGACAGGAATGCTTGAGCTAGAGAGTATGCACTGGGGCAACAGGTAATGGTTCTCATTCCTGTCAGACACAACAAACTGCAAGCAGCTTGGGAGGGTCCCTACAGGGTGGTAAGAAAGGTAAACAATGTTGACTACATGGTGGAACTGCTAGGTAGAAGGCAGGGGCAAAAACTGTACCATGTTAACATGATAAAACTTTATCATGATAGAGAGGCCCTTGTGCTGAGCATTTGCAGTGGATTGCAGGAGGAGTCTGAGGGAGATCTGGGGACTGATCTCCTCAGTGAGGCTCGAGCTGATGCCTCAGTAGAAGGGGTAGCAATGTCCCAGCAGCTATCTCCTACACAGGTTCAAGAAATCTGAGCAGTGTTGCAGGAATTTGGGGACATGTTCATTGGGAAACCAGGTTGCACCCATCTGGTGCAGCATCAGGTGGAGACAGGACCCCAAAGGCCTATTAGGCATACCCCTTATAGAGTGCCTGAGAGAGAGTCAAGCAGACTCTGAGTGAGGAGGTACAGGAGATGTTGGAGCTAAAGGTGATTCAAGAGTCCAACAGTCGCTGGGCCTCCCCACTGGGAATCCACTGTTTTTTCACTCTTTGAGTTGCTGTATGGGCATAGGGTGAGGGGACCTCTAGATTTAATTCGAGATGAGTGGGAAGGTGAGTGCAAGTCTCACAAGGATTCTGTTGTGGCATACGTCCTAAACCTTAGGACAAGGCTCAGGGAACTCATGGGCTTGGCCCAGGAGAACCTGGCAGAATTCCAACAACAGAAAAAGGTGTGGTATGACAGGAATGCTCGAGCTAGAGAGTATGATGTGGGGCAACAAGTAATGGTTCTCATTCCTGTCAGACACAGCAAGCTGCAAGCAGCTTGGGAGGGTCCCTACAGGGTGGTAAGAAAGGTAAACAATGTTGACTACATGGTGGAACTGCTAGGTAGAAGGCAGGGGCAAAAACTGTACCATGTTAACATGATGAAACCTTACCATGATAGGGAGGCCCTTGAGCTGAGCATTTGCAGTGGATTGCAGGAGGAGTCTGAGAGATATCTGGGGACTGATCTCCTCAGTGATGCTGTGTCTGATGCCTCAGTTGCAGGGGTAGCAATGTCCCAGCAGCTATCTCCTACACAGGTTCGAGAAATCCGAGCAGTGTTGCAGGAATTTGGGGACATGTTGACTGGGAAACCAGGGTGCATCCATCTGGTGCAGCACCAGGTGGATACAGGACCCCAAAGGCCTATTAGGCAGGCCCCTTATAGAGTGCCTGAGAGAGAGAGAGTCAAGCAGACTCTGAGGGAGGAGGTACAGGAGATGTTGGAACTAAGGGTGATTCAAGAGTCCAACAGTCGCTGGGCATCCCCAGTGGTGCAGGTGCCAAAGAGGGATGGCAGCACCAGGTTCTGTGTGAACTACAGGAAATTAAATAGTCACACAGAGTCGGATGCTTACCCCATGCCTAGGACAGATGAGGCCCTAGAGCAGCTGGGTGGGGCTAAGTATCTTACAACCATTGATCTTACCAAGAGTTACTGGCAGGTGCAGTTGACTCCCAGTGCTAGAGAGAAGTCAGCCTTTGCGATGCCTTTTGACTTGTATGAGTTCACAAAGATGCCCTTTGGGATGAAGAATGCCCCAGTGACTTTCCAGAGGCTGGCAGGTCATATCCTAGCAGGAGCAGGAGGGTTTGCCCTTGCTTACCTAGATGATATTGCCATCTGCAGCCATTCCTGGCCAGAGCACCTTCAGCATGTCAGGAAGGTGCTGGGCAGACTACAGAGTGCAAGGTTGACCATTAAGCCAAGCAGATGTCAGGTGGGTATGGCGGAGGTCTCCTACCTAGGACATAGAGTGGGGAGTGGTAAGATAAGGCCAGAACCTGCCAAAGTGGAAGCCATTCAGGCATGGCCTGCACCTGTTACCAAAAAGCAGGTGAGGGCATTTTTAGGGACAGCAGGTTACTACAGAAAGTTTGTCCCCAGTTATAGTACCATAGCTGCTCCCCTTACAGACCTGACAAGGAAGAACAGGCCAGATAAGGTAGTGTGGACCCCAGCATGTGAGCAGGCATTCCAGATGTTTAAAGAACCTTTGAGAGGACCCCCTGTGTTAGCCAGTCCAGATTACAGCAAATAATTTGTTTTGCAGGTGGATGCTTTGAACCATGGGTTGGGGGCTGTATTTAGCCAGATTTCTTCAGAGGGGGAATAGCACCCAGTGGTTTATCTCAGTCATAGGCTCCAACTCAGGGAGGATTGCTATGCGGCTGTAGAAAAGGAATGTCTAGCCATGGTATGGGCATTGCAGAAACTTCAGCCTTATCTGTATGGAAGGAAATTCACTGTTATGACAGATCACAACCCTCTAATATGGTTAAACAGAGCCAGCCAGGAAAATGCCAAGTTGCTAAGATGGAGCCTGGGTTTGCAAGCATATGATATATAAGTGCAGCACCACAGTGGGATTAGCAATGTCAATGCAGATGGGCTCTCAAGACAGGGAATGGGGTTTAGGTATACTCAGATAGACCTAACTCTCTCAAGCAGCGTTTCTCAAGGGTCACTTGAAAAACTAGTTTGAGTTCTCTGAGGGAGGGGGGGTGAAGGCTGCCAGCCTAGCCAGATAGAATTTTATACATAATTCTGTCACTTCTAAATATGAATGTTGAATTGCAGGCTTGTTTTCTTAAATGAAAGAATATGCTGTGAAATGTTGAATTCAAAACAATGTAGCAACATTGTCCTCTGCTATAAAGAAAGCTAAGTCAAACATTTCTTGTCTGT
>NC_056730.1:523073589-523126089 GCF_019279795.1 Protopterus annectens | reverse complement strand
TCCTGAGACCCCTACTGTTTGACATCTATTTCTCAGATATCCAGGCAAAGACAAAAGGCCTGTGGCTGACCAAGTTTGCAGACGACTGTAAGTTGAATGCAGTCATTGACTCTCAAATGTTGTTAACATACTGCAAGAGGGTCTCACAGCAACTAATGACCGGTGCCAATGTCATGGTCTCAAGCTAAATGCAAAAAAATGTATCATCATCTTACCATTTGGCAAAAACATGGTCCCTACTGATTACCACACCAATGGCACCCCCTAAACACACAACCTGTGGTGAGAGATCTGGGTACTCAGGTTGATAACAATCTCACATTCAACTATAATGTAGTGGCAGTGGTAAGAAAAGCCTTTTTACTTGGTTCATTTCATAAGTAAATGGATTGCATCCAGAAAAAAGGAGATTATTACCTTTCTATACTCCTACCTTATTAGACCAATAATTTAGCATAATGCCTCGTTTGGTATGTACCTCTCCAAACATCTGCACCAACTGGAAAGGCCACTAAAAAACTTCACAAAGAGAATCCATGGCCTCCAACACCTATACTATGCAGACAGGCTGAAATCGCTATCACTCTACTCGGTATCATACAGATTGCTCAGAGGTGATCTGTGCCTTGTCTACAAGGCAATCTTGGACCCTGCCCTACTAGAGATGCTCCATATCTGTAAGTCCAACTCCTTGCACATTACCCGCTCAAAAGGCCTGCCCTGTCTCTGGAATAGACTTCCCATACATGTCAAATGGAGCACCTCTTCAAGTGCAACTTTGATGAGTGGATGGGAAACCACAAATTTGTCCCAGGGGTTCCACCTGTGTCCCTCATTGACAGGGGCAACAGGTGCTGACTGAGCTTTCTCTTTGGGGATAAACTCTTGGCTAGGGTTGTAAGGGCTTCAGGGCCATTAGCCTAGTAATCTCCTGTGATCCTATAGTGTGTATGTGTGTGTATGTATATATATATATATATATATATATATATATATATATATATATATATATATATATATAAATAGATGTAGCCATATATGTATATGTATGTGTCTACGTAAATGATGAGTGGTCTGCGGCACAACCTAGGGCTACAGCCGACTTACCATGTGCAGCTGAGGCAAATTTCTAGTTGTCTGGGACATGTACCTACGTACGTTCACATTCATTTCCAACCTCCATTATGATCAACAATTTCAAAAAGCAACTTGGCAACCGGAGAATAATAAAACAACTTTATTATACATCTCTAAAAAGAAACAGCACGTTAATAAGTGACAACAGCATTAGTCAGAACATCTTGGGTCAGAATATCTCAGTCACTAGAGCTGAATGGTTGCATTTTTGTTTTCCGATACTTGATGTGAGAGTGTTCAATCTCGCTGTTTGTTCTTACACACGGGCTCGGAGCCAATCCTCGGCTCCGAGTCGGCCGCATAGCAAAGCTCTGCATCTTAGAGAAGCTCGAGACCAGGCTATATCCCACAATCCTCTGTGCCATTACTCAGATCTAGTTTGCAGCTGCAACAGATCACATTGACGAGAGCTCAGACCAGAGAGATTTTTGTTATATTACAGATAAGATTCTTATCTTTCTTGTTTAAAAAGTTCTTAAAGTTCTTAAAGTTAGTTTTTGATATAGTGCTAGTGTGTGTGTGTGTGTTATTATAGTTAATCCTGTAATATTCTTATAGGTTCCCTTTTGTGGCCTACCTCCTTTTTCCCACTTTATAGAGCAATACTTATATATATATATATATATATATATATATATATATATATATATAAATATTTACTTAGTAGTTATTAGTTATTGTAGCTAGTGGTTTAAAATTTTTCCTAGTAGAGTGTCTTACTTCTACCGGTTATGTCAGTGAAAGCCAAATCCGGCTTTAAAAGATGTCAGTGTGGACAGAAAATGTCCATCACTGACAACCACACCCTGCGTTTACTGTCTTGGCCCTCTCCACCTACAAGAGGATTGCTCTATATGTCATTCCTTTAGCGGGAGGGTCATGACAGATAGACGCAGGAAACTTATAGATAGGGGACTACTTAAGCCTGCCTTCCAGGAGGCTTTGGACAAATCGGACCAGGCTTCTAAGTCCTCGAAGGGGTCGAAGATGTTGGATCCCATGTCATCGGCTCCGAATTCATCTTCGAAGGTTCGTTCGCTGGTTCCACAGACTTCGGGGATGAGCGTCAAACGTTTGTCTTTCACTGAGCCCCAGGTCTTGGAACTGGTGTCGGAGCTACCGCCACCATCCATTCTTCAGTCGGTGCCATCATCGGCCCCTTCGACCCGATCTTCCAGACCGTTATCCGATACAGATGTGGATCGTGTCATGCAGAAACTCATGGAGAACACGGCCCTTTCCAAGTTGATTGCAGTTTCCTCCCAATTGGTGTCGAAACTAGAAGGCTTCCCTATATCTCCAACAGGTCCTCCTTCGAGACCCATCCAGTCTTCGGAGCCGGGAGAGGATGAGCCAATGATAGTGGAGCCCTCGGTGCCGAAACCGTCCATTGCATGATCGACACCATTGACTTCGACTCCTTCGGAACCTGTAGGTGAGTCGCGGAGCTGACGATCTCTCCTCGGTTCCGGAACCGAGAGTCGTACTGACCTTTCGGTGCTGACTCTCCCTCTCGGGGCCTCGGCGCAGATTGGCTCGGCTCCGTCCTCGGGGTCGGGGCCCACGGCCCCCGTGTCTGGGATGCTTCCATGTTCTTCGGAACCGGAGGAGTCCTCGGCCCGGGGTTCAGGGGTTTTTGACCTTATGAGGAAGGTTTTGTCTGCACAGACAACCACTTCATCGGAGGCGTCTTCTCCCTCCCCTAAGGGGCCGCTTTCTGTTTTTGCCCCCACGACCCATCCAAAGCGTAGAGCACCATTGCCTCAGCCACCCCCAGAGGGTGCCCCCTGTTCCTCGGAGGCCTCACCGGAAGTCCCCTCCGATGAGGTTCCAAGGAAAAGACTGTGCAAGAGGAGGCACTTAGATTCCCCGCAGGAATCTCTAACATCTGACACTGACTTGGATGAGGCAGAGGGGTCCCCAAAATCCCCCTCTGAGGATGTCTCATTTGCGGACATCTTGGAGATCTTAAAACAGAGCGGTGATTGGCAGTCCCTAGCCCCCACTGAGGATGAGTCGGTGCTGCTGAAGGCTTTTGGGGCTCAACCTTCTACCTCCTGGGTTACTCCACCCTTTGATGAGTTAATGGATTTGATTGCTCGAAGGGCGTGGGAGACACCGGACACAGTGGAACCGGTCCCTCGAAAACCGAGCAAATTTATCACCGCCCCCCAGGACAAGGTTTATCTCACCAAGGGAGTTCCGGTCGACGCTATGGTGGTGGCGGCAGCCACTAAAAAGGAGATGTCTGAGGTTTCCTCTTCTGTTCATCCTCCTAATAAGGATTCTAGGACTATGGACAGATATGGGAAGCACGTTTTTAGTTCAGCGACTTTTTCCATGCGTTCGTTAAACTATTTGACACATTTTACACATCTGCAGAGGGATCTCATCAAGGAGCTGGGAGATACCCTCCAGGGTAACACAGATGCTGCTGTTTCAGATAAGGTAACAGCACAGCTTAACACCCTTACCTCCATAGTGAACTCATCCATAAGGCTTATCTCGTATGCGGCTGAAGGATTGAGTAGAGCTGCAGCTTCAGCGATTGCTCTACAAAGACAATCCTGGATGCGGCTGTGCTCATTTGCGGAAGCCTTCAAGTCTTCCTTCGCCAAACCCCCCTTTGATGGTGCCACTCTCTTTGGGCCCAAAGTGAAGGAGACACTAACTCAGTGTGAGCAAGAAGGAAAGACTCTGTCTACTGTCGGAGTCCGTTTTTCCGCTCCAACTAGACCATACCCCAAAGGGCAACGAGGCGGAAAAATGTGGCTCCGTAAAACTCAGGGATCTTTCCAGGCCACACAGAGTGATGCCCCCTCCAGAGGTAGAGGGAGGGGTAGAAATGGAAGACGTCCCTCCGGTGGCAGAGGGGGTCCGCAAAACCAAGGCGACAGGGATCCTGTCCCTGGTAAGCCTTTCCAGCACTCCTGAACGGAGGCCCGACTGTCCTGCTCTGGAGGCAGTCGGGGGTCGCTTGGCTTTATACCCACAGGCCTGGCTAACTCTTACCTCGGACTCTTGGGTAAAAAGCATTGTAACCAGAGGATACAAAATCCCCTTCATATCAACTCCACCCCAACAAAGAAGGTTTCTAGATGTGCCACCCCATCTGCGAGGCCCAGCAGCAATAGAAATTTCAAAGCTGCTCAAAAAAAGAGTCATCCAACCAGTCCCGGTGGACCAAAGAGGATCCGGAACTTACTCAAGGTTCTTTTTAGTTCCAAAAAAGACAGGGGACTGGAGACCGATTTTGGATCTCAGCAATCTCAACACCTTCGTGAAGAAGGAAAAGTTCCGGATGGTCACGCTTCAATCGATCCTTCCATTTTTACAGAAGGACGACTGGATGTGCTCTATAGATCTTAAGGACGCATACTACCACATCAAAATGGCCAGACCGTCCAGAGATCACTTGCGCTTCCAGCTGGGAGCCAGTCACTTTCAATTTCGAGCCCTGCCCTTTGGGCTCACCTCAGCCCCCAGGGTATTCACCAAATGCATGGCAGTGGTAGCGTCTCACTTGAGACATCTAGGATTCCAGGTGTTTCGCTATCTGGACGACTGGCTCCTCACCGCCACCACCGAGCGTCGCCTCATACAAGCCAGAGACTACACAGTCAACCTTTGTTCCCACCTAGGGATTTCCATAAACTTCAAAAAATCTGCCTTACTGCCCTCACAGCATATTTCATTCATCGGAGCAGACCTAGATACATGTTTAACACTGGTAAAGCTCCCTCCAATAAGGGCTTCATCCCTCAAGGAACAGGTTCTTCTTCTACTGCAAAGCAGGAAAGCCCCGGCCAAACTAGTGTTGAAGGTTTTGAGACTCATGGCAGTGTCCCTGATTACAGTTCCTATGGGGAGATTGCACATGAGGCTCCTCCAATGGCTGCTGTTCACGCAGTGGTCATTCCAGCAGTTACCCCTAGTGCACGAGATTCTGATAACAGATTCTTGCAAACGAGACCTCTCATGGTGGGTGTACAGTCAGGATCTCACTAGGGGTCGTCCATTTGTTCTACCCAATCCGACGGCCACGATAACCACGGACGCTTCTCTGATAGGGTGGGGGGAGACTATTTCAGGGAAGAACAGTCCAAGGGGAATGGTCCAACATGGAGTACAACCTGCACATAAATGTTCTGGAAATGAGGGTGGTGTTCCTGGCATTGCAACACTTTCAAACCCTCCTGCCTCTAGGAACAGTAGCAGTTCAGACAGACAACATGTCTGTAGTCTGGTACATAAACAAACAGGGGGGAACCAGATCTTATCCATTATGCAGAGAGGCCATGAGAATTTGGCAATGGGCAGAGTCCATGGGTCGCTTTCTGATAGCAATGCACATCCCGGGGTCATCCAACGTCATTGCGGACAGGTTGAGCAGAGCCATCCTGTTACCTCACAAGTGGTCCCTCAATCCACAGGTGGCGGAAAGAATTTTCCGCAGATGGGGCCAGCCTTGCTGCGATCTATTTGCTTCCCCGATGAATACCAAATGCAGAAGCTATTTTGCCCTTCTACCCCTCCGGGGGATGTCCCCAGGGATGCACTGATACACGATTGGCCCATGGGTCTCCTATATGCATTTCCACCTACCCCCTTGATTCCCAAATTTCTTCAGAAAGCCAGGAACCTGGAAAGGACAATTATACTCATAGCCCCATTCTGGCCTTGACAGATATGGTTCCCCTTTCTTTGAGCCCATCAAACAGAGGAACCGTGGATCCTGCACCCAGTACCAGATCTACTGACCCATTCGTCGGGCGTTCCTCACCCGTCTCTTCTATCCCTCAAACTAGCAGCTTGGCTGCTCCACTTCCCTGCCTAGCCAGGTCTGATCTACTTTCTCCGGCAGTTCAACGCATTCTGGTTGCCTCTCATAAAGCTTCCACTACAAAACTCTGCAGGAGTAAATGGAAACGCTTTGTATACTGGGCATCTAGCCAACACTTGGACCCCCTAGTAGCTCCTTTACATAAAGTTCTAGAATTTCTATCTATCCTCTTTCACAAAGGAGCCTCTACTTCCACACTAAGAGTACAGTTGGCGGCCATATCCAACTACCATGTTGGTGAGGACGGTTCTCCCATTATGTCCCACAGGCTTTGTAAGGCTTTTATGAAAGGAACCTTCCATCTTCGACCGCCCATCAGAGACCCTTTATTCCCATGGAATTTAAATTTATTATTGTCACAACTAATGTTGCCACCCTTTGAACCAGCCTCGTCTTGCCTCCTGAAGTTCTTGTCGTGGAAGACACTTTTTCTCGTAGCTGTTACTTCAGCTCGAAGAGTATCAGAGCTGCGAGCACTATCAGTCAGGCCGCCTTACTTAATTTTCCACCCAGATAGAGTCTCCTTGCGAACAAATCCGTCTTTCCTTTCTAAGGTATGTTCTGTCACGAATATTAACCAGTCCATAGAACTCCCTACTTTTTTCAAGAACCATACCAGCGAGTTGTAGTATATGCTGCACAAGTTGGATGTCCACAGACAACTAAGATTTTATTTGGATAGGACTAAAGATTACAGGAAAACAGATCAGCTTTTTGTCGCGTTTGCAGACAATAAAAAGGGCATGGCAGTTACAAAACGTACACTATCTAAATGGCTTACTGATTGTATAGCCTTTGTATATTCTAAGTCGAATCAGGCCTTGCCTGCCAAACCTAAGGGCCATTCTACTAGATCCGTTTCCACTTCTTTGGCTCATGCAGCTCGTCTGCCTTTGGACATGATTTGTGCAGCAGCCACGTGGTCTAAACCACATACTTTCATCGCTCATTATAGGGTTGACAAAGCCTCCAAAGACAGGACATCTTTTGGTTCCACTGTGCTTAGGAACATTCTTCAATGAGTCACTCGGGGTGACTGAGCTAGGGACGCTACCCGTGTGTAAGAACAAACGGCGAGATTGAACACTCTCACATAAAGAAGTTATGTTCTTACCATAACGTTCCATGTGGAGTGTTCATCTCACCTTTGTTCTTACATTCCCTCCCTTCTCTCCCTAACGTGTTTGGAAGAACGAGTAGGACTAGAGTCTGGTCGAAATGCCTTAACCCCTTCCGGGTATATTGTTTCTTGCCTCATGGGGTATATTTCACTACCCTTAGTTAATTTGTTAAGTGAGAGAGTGTCTCTGAGTTCTGTGGCAGTGTGTAGCCTTAGCACCTGAGGTTTTTGGTTGGTCTGGTTTACTTGCAAACTAGATCTGAGTAATGGCAGGGAGGATTGTGGGATATAGCCTGGTCTCGAGCTTCTCTAAGATGCAGAGTTTTGCCATGCGGCTGACTACCCGTGTGTAAGAACAAAGGCGAGATGAACACTCCATATGGAACGTTATGGTAAGAACATAACTTCTTTTTATCTGCTACTGAAAGATGGTAACCATGCAACTGCCTGCATATACTTGATTGCAAATTATCTGTTGAAGCAGTTGTACTGCATCCTGATCTGAATCCAAACAGTATTTCCAATCTTACTTTCTACTACTTTGCATATTTATTTATCAATCACCCTCTCTAGAATTTTTATGCAATGTGGAACGGTTATATACCTCTGTATTGAACGCAGTTGTGAATATACCCTTTCCTCTTGAACACTGGCACTAGTATGCTTATTCTCCAGTCACCTGTGATACACATAGCCATGAGTACCCTCCAGTTCTCTCCTATCCATCCATAATCCCCTTTTTTCCCATTTTTGCACATGGTGTCGGGGTGTCACTTCAACAGTGACAATCATCTAGAGCCAAGGTTTACAACACCAGGTAGCTAGCCTTACTGCAGCAGTTCTTCCACACTACACAGTCACATGCACATTCACACCTATGGGCAATTTAGACTGTCCCGTCCACCTACTGCATGTCTTTGGAATGTGGGAGGAAACCAGAGTACCTGGAGGAAACCAACACAAACACAGGCAGGACATGCAGAATCTGCACAGAAGGCATTCCAGCTGAGAATCAAACTGGGGAACCTCTTGCTGTGAGGTGACAACTCTAACCACTGTGCAGTCCAGTCTTTATCATATCAGCTGTGACCTCATCTGAGCCTGATGCTTTCCCTGATTTCATTTTCTGTAGAGCTATTCTTACTTCTTTCATGGTGGGCTCCTGCTCTTCTCTCATTGTAGGCTGTGTCTAGGGAAGTACAGATTATGTGTAGTTTTCTTCATTCAGAAGCTGCTTGAAGTACTCCTTCCATCTGTCTCTGATGTCCTGTGGACTGGTGAGCAGGTTCTTGTTGGCAGCCCTTATGAAGGGTGTTTGACTGTCTTCTTTATCTTTTTGTCTTTGCCTTGCAACCTGATATACTTTCTTTGTTCCATATACTGAGTCACCTTCAGAAGTTGGTAGAGTGCCTTAAATGTCCTATTCTTTTCTACTGCAACTAGTTTTTTAGCCTTCTTGTTAGCCAGCCAGTATTCCCTCCTAGTCTTGTCTGTCTTTTCTTTCTTACATTTTTCTCTGCACTCCTTTCTTTTGATGACTTTCTGGACTTCTGCATTTTTCCACCAGCTATCCTTATGTAGCTTATTTCCATGCCTGGCTTGGCTACATATATGTTCTGTAGTCCTCTCAAGTGCTGCTTTGAGGTGCTTCCAGTCTTCTTCAACTCCACTTATTTCCTCCTCTGCTTGAGGTGCTAGAGCTCTAAGCAATTCCTAGAACTGTTGGGCTGTCTCTCCAGTCAACTTCTAGTTCTTCAGCCTGGTCTCTGTTGAGCTTGGAAGCCTTCTGTGTCCACTGCTTGTAGCAGATTGTGGTAACCAGTACTTTTCACTGTGGGCTGACTGTTTCACTAGGGATGACTTTACAATCATTGATTCTACCCCATTGTCCTTTTCTTACTAAGAGGAAGTCTACCCGAGTTGCATGTTAACCACTCTTTTATGCAATCTTGAGACAGTATCTCTTTTTGAACCATGTGTTCGCTACTATCAAGCCATTTGCCAGACAGAAGTCTGTATTGGGTTTTCCGTCTTTATTCCTATTGCCACACCCATGTTATCCCAGGCAGTCCTCTTATCCTATTCTGTCTGTCCTGATATGTGCATTCAGGTCAGCCATTATCAACACTAATTCCTTTTGTCCTGCTTTATATAGTAATAAATATATTGTATACATCTATATCTATTATATATCTGTATATAAATATATAATGTGTGTGTGTGTCCATGTGCACGTGTGATGAGAGTCCCAACTGTCTTCTGTAGTAGTAGTGTTATTGGAACTGCTTTTTATTTTAAGATGCAGGTTAGAGTTAGGGGCAGGGTTATCATGTGTTACTATGGTGGAGCAAGGAGGCTTTCCTGATTACAGTGGCTCCAGTAATCCCAGAATTCTCATAATCCATAAACCAAATAGTTTACCACAATACTAGGAACATAATAGCCCAGCTAATACTAAGAACATAAATGTAAATCCAGTCCAACAAATAAATGCACATGGTGGAGGTATAGATTTATCCCTGGTATGAATGGCCCGGCCCTTCTTGAAAAGGGAAGAAAGGCTTAAGGGTGGGTACTAGCAAAGTAAAATATCCTTGCAGCGCAATTGATTTGCAACTCCTAATCACCTATGACATATGACTAAGGAGATATCCTTGTATGGAGGCAGAGTTAGTGGGCATAAAATGTTTAGGCCTGCTTTCCTGGTGACTCATAGGTGACCTACACGGACTTCCAGTATGTGGGAGTGAAGAAGGAGTATGTGCCATCTTGTCTGTACTGAAGGTTGAGATCTTTTACAGTGTGTCAAGAAAATCTGGACAAAGGGTATATGCATGGTATTTTTACAGACATTATGTGCACTGGTGAGTGCATTTCAAGACCATAACATGTTTAGGTGACAACTACAAAAAAGTATATCAGTCAAAATACTTTAATGTACTTTTTGCTTTTGTGTTTTTCAGGCCATCTTGAGATCTCAGTTTCTGTAATCTTAACCCAACTCATGCATTTAGAGGTTTTTGCTCTTGCAGGGGAAGCACATAATTAAAATGAATGTGTTTCCTCTCATGCCAACCTCTGTTTCTCAACTCTTCTCTTGGGCAGGTGATATTCGTGGTTCCCCAAACTTTCACTGAAAATAATTTTTTCACATCTGTTCCAAATGTGTTACAAGCCTATAAAGAGGGTACTTACAACTGTATACATAACTTTATTATCATTTTCTTCAGATATCAATCTCCACTGAAAATTAAGTTTCTTAAAGTTTGTTGCATTTACTGAAATGGTGACTAAATATATATAAAAAATAGTTATATAATTCTCAGTTTGTGGTAAGAGAAACCTGAGTCAGTTGTTTTGCATGTTAATTATTCTAAAATTGCTACAGTCATCCTTGGCTTTCAGTTAAGTCATTTTGATCTTGGTCATACTGGATTAAACAGTGGATGCCAGCAGAGGTGAAAATGGTCATATCCAACTTGATGAGGTGCTAAGTGAATTGGTTTCTGGCTTGGTATTGTCTTTCATTTTATTGAATGAGAGGTATAAATACTGAGCTGTTTAAAATGTCTTATGCATTTCAATGTATGTATTTATCTGAATGTTCATAGGTAGGTACTAGCCTATTTCCCTGAGGGCATTTATAAGCCTAGCCAGAGTGTGTCAGCTTTCGCCGCCCCATTGATTAATTAACTGAGCCTCTGTCAAGAAGAGCCAATGAAGTGATACCAGGAGTGTATTTTCTGTTACCCAGCAACTCGTCAAGGTTTCTCTTGAAGAGTGTTAGTGAGGGCTCTGCCTAATGTAGTTAGGAATTTTGTTCCAAAGTAAGGGGAGTCTCTGTAACAGGAATCTATCCCTCCAGCATGTTCTATTTATTGTTGTGGTGAGGTTTAGCTCACTAGAGCGAGTGTCTCACAGTGACTCGGATTTCTTTAGGTGGAGCATGTCCATCAATTCTGAGTTGGACATGGCTTTGTAAGTCAGGCAGAGATCACCTCTGAGTAAGCGATATGCCACTAAGTACAGCCGGAGTTTTTCCAGTCGGGCTGCATAGGACATATTTTTGAGGCCAGTAATCCTCTTGGTAAGGTACTTTTGTGGTCTTTCCAGCTGTTGGAAGTGTCTTGTGAGGTACATCCCAAATGGGGCATTGTACTCTATGATGGGTCTGATGAGTTTCGAGTAGAGGGGCACTATAACCTATTTATTTCTAGATGCGAACCCTTTAGTAATTAGATGGGCTACATAGAAGGATTTCCTAACTACTTTGGCAATATGATTGTCAAAGGAGATATTACTATCTACCTGGGTCCCCAGATCTCTTATTACCTTTTCTATATTAAGGGGCTGTCACCTATGTGGTAATTTATGGGTGTTTTGTTTTTCCCAAATGGGATGACTATGCATTTTTTGGTATTTAGCTTGAGACCATGACTTTGACACCAGGTGTCCATCTCGGTAAGGCCCTTTCAGAGAATGTCCATGTCAGCTGGAGAGTCAGTTATGGCTCCCAGTTTGCAATCATGGGCAAACTTGGTTAGCCATAGCCCTTCTGTGTTTGCCTGTACTTTTGAGAAGTATATGCCGAACAGTAGGGGTCCCAGGACCGAGCCTTGTGGGACACCACTTGTGACTGGTTTAGAGTCGGACCTGGAGCTTACTATTCTTACCATGTGAGTTCTGTCTGTAAGCCAGTTGCCAACCCATCTCGTGATGTAGGGGTTTATGTTCTGTCTGGTGAGTTTGTCTATAATTCCCGAGTGGGGAATGGTATCAAAAGCCTTGGCGAGGTCAAGGTAGGCTGTGTGAACCACCTTCCCCTCATCTATGGCCTTGGTGACTGTCCCGAAGAAGTCAACCAGGTTTCGTAGGCATGATCTGCCCTTAACAAAGCCGAACTGGGTCGGGTCAAGTGTTTGGAGGTTCCCAATGTCTTTGTTAATGAGTTCCATGATGATGTGCACCATAGCCTTGCAGACCAGGCTAGTCAGGCTTATGGGGCGATAGTTACCAGGGTCAGTTGTGGCCCCTCCTTTGTGGAGCGGAATAACCGTCGCTGTGTACCATTCTATGGGCACATAGCCTGTGGAGAGGCTGAGGCTGAACAGTGTGTTTAGGTGGAGGGTTAGTTCGTTCTGTAGTTCATGCAAGACGCAGCCTGGAATACCATCTGGCCCCATTGACGGTGTGCTTTTGGCTTTTGAAAGGGCTGTTTTCACCTGTGCATCTGTGATTTCCAGGACAATACACTTTTCCGGTATTGTTGTGGGCCCTTTTGAGGGTGAGAGGGGGGTGAAGTTTGCACTGAATCTATATGCCAGGATGTTGGCAATATCAGTAGGTTCAGTATATTTTGTGCTATTTTGCACTAGCTCAGAGCATATCTGCAAGCTGCCACTTAGATTCTTGACATAACTAAAGAAGGCTTTGTGGTTATCTTTTGAATCCTTGGCTATTTTTCTTTCGAAGTTAGCCTTGGATGATTTTATGAGGGACCTTAATTTCCTACTGGTACAGATCAGGGATGTCTTTCCTTCTTGGGATATACTTTTTTTCTGAACTAGTTTCCTCCTTCTATTGTATAGCCTGTTTATAGCAGGGGTCCACCAGACTGGTTTCCTTCTCTTAGGGGAGTAAGTCTTGGTTTTGCTAGGGATGGCACAATCCATGCTTCCTTATAGGTGCTCATAGAGTGCATTTGTAAAGGTTCCTGCATCTTGGATACTGTTATCCTTTAGCTTGGAAGCTGTGAAACTTACCACCTATGTTATAGGTTCATAGGTTAGTACTAAGCTACCTGCCCTTGCGAGCCATTCTAAGCTTAGCCAATTATCCCTTGTGAGACTCAAACCCTGCACCTTGTGTTTGTAAGGCAAACGCCTTAACTATTAAGCCACTCTCCCTGTCTTAAGTAAGGTGAAGTTTGCTATAGAAAAGTTTTTCACTGTGGTTTCCTTGGTTCGGGGTGGTGGTGTGGTGTGGACATCCAGAGTGATTAGTTTATGATCTGATCTAACCAGTGACTGGTTGACCTCCGGTGCAGAACACCTGTCACCCATGTTGCTGATGACCAGGTCCAATATGTTTTCACCTCTGATAGGGGAGTTTACCAGCTGATCCAGGGCATTTGAGTTGATAAATTCTAGGAAGCGCTGGACCTGGGAGTTTGTACTTGAGTAGTTTTCTCAGTTAACGGTAGGGTAATTGAAATCGCCCAATATCAGGGTGTGCGGTAGGACCATCATGTTTTCCAGTGTCTCCAGAAAGGCGGAGTGGTGGTCCTGGGTCATGGAGGGTGATCTGTAGCAGGCCACAATTTGTATTGCAGATTTGCCCGATGTTAGTTGCACATGGATGATCTCAGAGGTATCATGCTGCACCACTAACCTGGAGGTGTAAGTATCCTTGATGAATATGGATACACCCCCTCCTTTTGTTTTTCGGTCCATGTTCTGTGGCTGAAATGTGTGGTATGAGTTGTAGCCCAGTAGTGCTGGGGTGCTCTGTGGAGCCTTGAACCAGGTTTCAGTTACTGCACAGATATTGACGTTCTTCATACTGAGGAGTGCTTCGAGCGCATGCATTTTGAGCTTTAAACTCCTGGCGTTGAGTAGCATAACCTCATTTTTTATTTGTGTTGTTTACGGAGGTGGGTTTGACTTTTGAGCCTTGCCTAAAAAAGCATTATGGGGGCAGCAAGAGCCTTGGCCAGTATTCGAAAGCCTAGGGGTGACAGTGCAAGCCATCTCTTGTGAAGCAACGAGGCTTGTCAAGCATGTTGTCCCAGGCTGACAGACACTGAATCCCCTTTGAATGACACCAGAAGCTTAGCCGATTGTTGAAATTTATCATTTTTTTTTATACTGTGGTATCATTCTTGGTGAGGGCAGGATGCTACTCAGGGTCAGGGTCATACCCGCCTGGATTACATGATCAGAGAGCTCTTCCATGTCTCTTTTCATGTAGTCCAGGGAGGTACGTCTCAGGTCATTCACACCAACATGAACAATGACATAGTCATATTTGTACTTGCTCTGGAGTGACCTGAGTGCTTGAGTTATGTGGCAGATTCTGGCTCCCGACAGGCAGCTAACAGTAACCTTCTCCGTGTCCAGCCTAGTGAGTGGGACATCAGTGTGCCTGACTATAGAGTCACCTATTACTAGTGTGTTAGGTATGTTATTTCGCCTTAAGGTCTAGGATTGTTTGGGGGCAGGTTTGATGTTTTATGAAATATGTGTGTTGCTTTCTACAGAATTCTGCTCAGTTGTGGAACTCACAGTCATAAGGGAAGGTTGGACAAGAGGTTAGTGCAGCCTTTTTTTTTTTTTTAATTAAAATACTACCTTTTTTAATAATTTTACTTTTTGTAGTTGGTGACAGTGGGATTATAAATGATTGTCATGATTTGCTATAGGTGACTTGAATTTTGGAGTAAATTTTACAGATAATAGCTATATTCTGCTGTTTAACCTGTTAGGGTTGGGAGGGTGGCCTAATTATTAAGGTGTTTGCCTTACAAACACAAGGTACAGGGTTTGAGTCTCACAAGGGATAATTGGCTAGGCTTAAAATGGCTCGCAAGGGCAGTTAGCCTAGTACTAATCTATGAACCTATAGAGATTGTACAAGTCATCTGGAGAAGCAGTCAGCTTCGTAGGAGATGGTTGCTCGAAGAATTAATGGGACTTGTTCAAACTACACACTTGGACATTACAGGTCAGTGAACATTTTTATGTTTGGGAGATTTTTATTTAAATTGTATGTTACTGATAGCATTTCTTGTGTTTGGTTTCTTTACTGGAGAAATTTAAGTAGACAGTATATATTTGATGTATTTCTTGTTTTCATGTCACATGGTTTATATAGTGTTAAGCTTTGTATTATAGGTTTCATTTTTTACAGGTTGCTAGCTTTCCTGCACTCTGAGGGTACAGTAAATTTCAGTGTGTGTGCGTGTGTTTGTGTTAATGGAGGGGTGTTATTTACATTGCTAAATGGCTATTTTGCCTGATTGCTTGGGGGTCTGGTTTTCTAGGAGGTTTACCGTGTTCTTTTTGCTTTTCTCTGCATGATTTTAGCTCAGCTGAGAAGATGTGGTCATTGTACTTTTAAATAGTACCCTAATTCACATAGTAGGAGAATAACTGTATTTTCAACAACATGGATTTCCTAAAGACTAAGAAGTATGAAACTCTAATGTCTGACATTACAGACTGACTGTAATCAAAGACTAAGACGTATGAAACTCTAATGTCTGACATCACACACACTGGCTGTAATCAAAGACTAAGAAGTATGAAACTCTGTCTGACGTTACAGACTGACTGTAATCTTCAATGATTTACCAGAAAATCAAAACATTTTGTAAGGAGAAGGGTAATAATACGATGTAAAATCAGGGAGAGTTGAGCAGTATGAAGTAGTTAATGACCAGTAATATTGCTTTTGTAGTTTTTTAGTCTGATGATTTTTGTTGTGGTGTGGGTGGCCAGTTATTTCCACAGATTTCCTTATCTGGGTGCAATTCTTCTTGATTTTCATTTGGGTAGTTGTTGTAATCACAAGTTGTATATTTATCGGATATATATTATATTATATTATATTATATTATATTATATTATATTATATTATATTATATTACTGGGGTGTAGGCAGAGGCAACATTTGTAAGGAGAAAGTCAAGCATGATATTTGTTTATTGATGTCTGACTACCAGGAAAGTCTGACTGGGTAGGTGTCCATTTTAATTGTAGGCCCAGGGGAAAAGTTCCACAGTATTTAAAAAAAAAAAAAAAAAAAAAATTAAACGCCTCAAAAATAAAAGAAAATACCTGCAGTTCATAGGTTTATAGGTGTTTACTAGGCTAACACCCACAATGGTCTTGTTAAGACTAGCCGTGCATCTCAAATCTCTTACAAGTTCTGATACCCTTGATAAATATAAACATGGGCCTGGAAGATGAACCATTTACAAGTTACCTGTTTGCATTAGAGACATAGATGCCAAACCAGGGATGAATTTCCAGTTTCCCATCCAATTGTCCAAGTTGCATATAGGGAGCCTATTCCATATATGGGGTAGTCTGTGGGATACATACTTGTCTCTCGAGCAGGTCCTATTTATATCACAGGCAAGGTTAAAGTCTTTGCAATGGGTAATTCTGGTACTGTTTGTTTTGTGGATATGCAGGAGGTCCATTAGAGTGGGATCTGACAATGCCCTGTATACCAGGAATAGATCTCCCCTGCATAGGACATGTTACTTGTGCCCTGTATTTTTTTGGTGAGGAACTTCTGTGGACATTCCAGTTGTTGGATATGCCTGCTTAGGTACATACCAAAGGGGGCATTGTACTCAATGATAGGTCTGATGAATGCCAAATACAGTGGAACAATGACTTCCCTGGACTTAGATGCCATACCTTTGTTTATAAGTTGTGCAACATAGATCGATTTCCTCACCACTGAAGACACGTGATGGTCAAAGGCTAGATTGCTGTCTATGTGTGTCCCTATGCCCCTGTCAACCTTAAGGGGTGTGTTGTCAATATGATGGTTAACAGGGATGGATGACTTCCCAAAGGATACTATTATGCACTTCTTGGCATTTAGTTTTAGTCCATGGCTCTGACACCAGTTGTTTGTCTGTGTCAGCCCCTCCTGGAGAATATTTGTGTCAGTGTGAGATTCAGTGACCGCTCCTAATTTGCAATCATCTGCAAATTTAGTCAGCCAGAGACCACTGACATTGGCCTTGACTTCTGAGAAGTAAATGCCAAAAAGGAGCAGTCCAAGGACTGACCCCTGAGGGACTCCACTTGTGACTGGCCTCTTTGTAGAGCTGGACTCCCCAGTTCTAGCTTCCTGAGTCCTGTCTGTGAGCCAGTTGGCTATCCACCAAGTGACATATGGGTTTGTACCTAATCTCTTGAGTTTGTCAACAGTGCCCTAGTGGGGTATTGTGTCAAATGCCTTGGCCAGGTCAAGGTAGGCAGTGTGAACAATTTTCACCCTCATCCATTGCTTTGGTGACCTTCTCAAAGAAGTCCACCAGGGTGAGTAGGCATGATCTGCCCTTAACGAAACCAAAGTGGGTTGGGTCCAGTATCTGGAGGCTTACTATATCTCTGTTGATCATCTCAATGATAATTCTTTCCATGGCTTTGCATATAAGACTAATGAGACTTATGGGTCTGTAGTTTCAAGGGTCTGTAGATGGCCCACCTTTGTGCAGTGGGTGTCGCCTTTCTCCATTCATGAGGCATGAAGCCTGTTTGGAGGCTACAGTTAAATAGTAATTCCAGAGGCCCTGATATTTCATGTTTCATGCTATTTAGAAGGTATCCTGGCAGGGGCGGCTCGTGCTATAGGACTGCAGGACTGCAGCCCTCCCCAGCTGTGGAAAGAAAGCAAAATAAAAAATGGAAAGAAAGAGTCCCGGAATGACTCGCGCATGAGTGATTTAGATTGGGAACTCTCCCGGACCTCATGCATGCGAGTTTCACAGATTGGGAACTCCAGACTGCTTTGTCAGCAGTCCGGATAGGAAGAAAGGCCATCTCTGCCCTACAACCCAGAAGTCTATGTGGTGACGACCGCACAGAATGGAAGACGTCAGGACTGCAACGTCCACAGGCTGGAGCCTGCTCTCATGGGGGGAAACCTTCCAAGGAAGACATTGCAGCCTTCCCATGGGGGGAAACCTTCCCAGGAAGACTTTGGAGCCTGCTCTTGCAGGGAAACTGTTACCGGAGCCTGCGCAGGACTGTAGATGGACTCATGGGGACTGTTACTGGAGCCTTCTGTCTCTCGGCACAGGTAGGGAACTGAAATGAAAGGTGTGTGTGTATGTGTGTGTGTGCGTGTGTGTGTGTTAGTTAGTTAGTTAGTTAGTTAGTTAGTTAGTTAGTTAGTTATATGGTGGTGGGTAGAGAACAGGCTTGAACCCTGTACCTTGGGCCCAGGTGACAAAAGCCTGAATTCCCTGCCCACAACCATTTGTAAAAAAAACTGCAGAGTTTTCCCTCATACTTGTCCTGTTCCTCATAAAATCTGTGGTTTCTGTATTTTTGTGTCCTTGCAAAGTCAGTAGTGCAGTGGTAGCATTGTTGCCTGACAGCTACAGTTTCTCTGATTTGATTCAAGACATGTATCTGTCTGGAGTGTTTCTCCCTGGGCCTCTGCTGAAATTGGCTTTTGTTCCAAGTCAGACATTCCTGGCTAACAATTGTTAAATAAAAATGACAAGCATTTGAATTTCAGACTTCATATTCTTCAGAAAGTACATGGTAACACAAACGCTTTTATTTTAGCAATTTTCTAAGTTTATAAGATGGATATTTGAAATTTGTCCCTATTTTTGGGACTGTATTCCCCCATTATTGGCTTCGTCCAGGTTTTTTGTGCCAAGGTTGAGAGCTATCGCAAGAACTGAATTCACTGAATATGTTTGGGGGCTGTATTCCCCTATTACTTACTTTGTCTGGGTGTTTTTTGCTAAGAGGTTGAGAGCTGTGGTGAGAACTGAATTCACTGAATATGTTTGGGGGCTGTATTCCCCCATTATTGGCTTTGTTCAGTTGTTTTGTGCTGAGAGGTTGACAGCTATGGTGAGAACTGAATTCACTAAATGGTAGCCATTTAAGTTTCAGTCTTCCTCCCTTTCACAAAACAGCTGATTTGGCATAGTGGTATGTTGCTCTGACTGCTTTGCACAGGGTCCTGGGTTCATGACGTGGCAGTGAATTGTATGGTGGTAACACAGCATTTTATTCTAGCAACTTTCCAACATTATACAAGCAATGTTTAAAATGTGTCCCTGGTTTTTGGGCTTTTGCCCCCCCCCTCCAATAAATTTGGGCTTTTTCCAGATTTCTTGCGTTACAATGTTCAGAGATACAGCTGAGTGAGTAGAATTTACAAGGAGCTGAGAGCTGCAGGGGAACAAAAGTTTAGTGTTGCTTATGCTGAGCTTGCATTGTTAATAGTACAACAGGTAGTGTACTTGCTTTTGATGCAGAAGGCTGTGGGTTCTATTCCCACAGTAGATACATGCATTGCTGATACTGTACTGTGTTGCAAAGGGGGTGGATGCTGCACTCCTTTTTGACAAACATACCTAGTAACTATGAACCTGTTATCAGTTTGCCATCCATTCCCTATTGCAATATTACTAGCTTATCATTTTTTTACTGTAAGATGGGCAATTTATTCCTCAGGGGCAACAGGCACTTTATTTGTAGATGAAACAATGAAATATAAAGTTGTTTGCTAGCAGCAACCTCCTCATTAGTTACAGATCTCTTTAATGTGGAATTATTTAGATGACTTTTACTTGTTCATAAATTGTGCATATGTACTGATACTGGTGGACTGTAGAAGTTTGAGTAGACTTTTATGATGGAAATGTTCTGAATTGGCAGTTTTGTCATTATTGGTGCATGCATTTTGTTTCATTTTTTACTGGAAAATTTTCAAAACAATACATTTAAAATGCCCTCTAAAACTGTACTGTATTATACAAGGAATATAATTTAATACAATCAGGAAGGTGTATGAAAGAGCACGTGTATGTTTTGTGTGCAAGGGGCCTGTGATTTGAAAACGGCCCAAACCCAAAGTTAATCTTTATCTGCCACAGGCAGAATGTATTTTCTTTGAATGTGGGTTTCAATGCTGTTTCAATGAATGTGAGTTTCAAGGGCAGACAAGTTTAATGCTAAGTCTGTTTTCATTGCGAGACTGCAATGCTTTGTTTAGCAGATATCTATTAGTGTTTGCATTGTAAAATGCAAAATAAAACTTTCAAATGAAGTCCAAATCATTGCAGAAGTAAAGCAGTATGCACATTAGTGTTTATAGTAAATGGAGTGAAATAGCCAAGTAATGGTTCATTGGAATGGCTGCAGGGAGGATGCTCCATTCAACCATGATTTTGTGAGGGGGGAAGGACAGCAAACTCAAAGACAGCCTCGGCTGAAATATACCTCTCAACTGTCCAGATTTCTGCAGAATGAATAGATTTTTGCTTCTTATTTTTGGTTTGTTCCTCATAAAATGTGTGGTTTTCTGGCAAATCATTTAGGAATGAAGTCACTAAATAATGACAGACACTGAGTTTCAGACTTCATAACCTTCAGAAAAATGCATGCTAAAGCAAGACCTGTTAGTCTATCAACTGTCTCAGTTTATACAAGAGCAATTTTTAGTACTGTTATATGTCCCCCCAATATATTTGGCCTTGTCCAGATTTCCTGCATTAACAGGTTGAGAGGTATGTGCAAATACATTGCTTTATAGAATTAGGCATATCAAAACATCTCAACTATCCCCAATTTTGGCTCAAAATGTTGCTTTTCTCCTAATAATCTCTCCACAAAAATGACAATTTTGGAAGAAAACACGGAGGGTTTACAATTAATAAATAACTGCAATAATCAGAGTTATAGATTACTTTTATTTCAGAAATGCATGTAGATTCTTTTATTTTGTCAGCTGCTCAGGTTAGTAGTACTGATATTAATAAGTGTCCCTTCTTTGACAGGTTGCCAGCTGTATTGTGTGGCTATTTTATATTTTTGCATCACATTGTGTATCCATTTTTCATAAAATTGTGTTTTGTTTTTTTGCAAATTAGTGGCAAAACATTAAAGACTGATGTTAGAAAATAATGACAGACATTTCAGTTTCAGATTTCATACCCTTCAGAAAATTCATACTAATGCAAGACCTACTATTCTGTTATCTTTCTAAGTTTATAAGACCAATATTGAAAAATTGTTTTTATTTTTTGGCCTTTGTCCCACTTCTATGTATGGCTTTGTCCAGATTTCTTGCTCTGAGGTTGAGAGGTATGACAAATGTGTCGGGGCCATCAACGTCAGCCAGAGACATTTCAAGTTGTGACATACATGTTGCACCCCACTCCCCAATGTAGTGACTCTGGATGTGTTCAAGCAAGCCAAGGAGCAGTTATGCAGTGTAAATGTGCAGAGTATCCCCCTATCCAAGGTAGACACAAGCACTACCGTGGCTTTTCATCTGTCCTTGATTTTGCCGAATGTTCTGGTTTCTGTCATATTTTATACTGTTGATTTATGCTTATTATTATTCAGAAAGTGCCTGTTGCTCTGTGTTTAAGTAGCAATGCTTTAATGACCATCAGGTAAGCTTGTCTGAGATTGTAAGATGCAAGTAAGTTTTAATAAGCATACTGTTAAAGAATTATCAACATTGAAAGCCTTTCTGTTGTTGCCATGCAGAGAATACTTACATAACTAGATAATGTATAAGCCTTGGGTGTTGAAATGCATATGATAGTATTTGTAATAAAGAACAGGATTACATTATTTTAAGAAGCGCATTACATTTGTTGGAGACTTGCAGTCATCTTTGCAGGCTTTACCTGCAAACTAAACAGAATGCCAATCTATCGTGTGTGGTCCATAACCTGTGCAGTAATCCTTTAAGCAATGTATGTTGAGCTGGTTTCTTGTTTGCTTTTCATTTTTTACTTTGATCATATTTTCTCCATGAAACAAGTAGATAGTTGTTGTCAGGCAGCAAGTCTTTTTTGGATAAGAAACATTTTTACAAGTGGGGGTATCACAGAGATTGCTACTTTCAGCATGTTACTTGGTACTTTAATAAAGCTGAATATAAATTATAATTAGAACTGCAGTGCAAGGAGAAGTGGTTTGAGTTGAGTGCTGCTTGTTTTTCTTATACTTGATTTTGACTGGCATTCCAGTAATGTATTTAAAAAGTAATTTATTTTTTCATGCCTCACAGCCTTTTTGAACCTTTTTGTTTCCATCTAGATATTAAGTAAGCTGTCATGCAGCCAATGCATTGAAATATTTTTTTTCTTCTGCACTTCATTTTGTCTTGATTGGACTCCCATAATGATGGTTTGACACCCAGGGTAGCGTATTTAATTAAAGTTACAGTTTTTGTGGTTTTGAGCATAGCTCCTCCCTTTTCCAGTTGGCCACACCTATTCCCATTGACCCCACCCATTCAGTTGTCTCCTGCAGTCCCCCCTTTGATTTGAAGTCACCAGCTGCCACTGCATCCTGGACCCATTGATGGAGTGTTCTTGGTCTTAGAGCATTAAGGACCCGTTCCCTAGTGATATTGGGGGGGGTGGGGTGGGGTTATATTTGATGATTTCCTGAGAGAAGGTTGAGGGGAGATAGACAGGTAAAGATGAAGCTGAATTTATCAGCCAGGAGGTTTGCTATATCTTCTGGCTCAGTATAGGTGGCTCCATTTACAATGAGCTCTGCATACAATTGTGTCTGAGGTTGCGGACATAGCGAAAGAATGCTTTGTGGTTGTCCTTGGCCAGGGAGGCCAAACTTACTTTAAATTTGGCTTTGGTAGACTTTATTTAGTTTAAATAATTGTATCAAACTGGACATAATGTGACAAAATTAGTTATAACAAATTCAAGTTATATAACAATAATTTAATTATTAGAGAAAATTCAGACAGCTTGTAGAAGTTAAAGGTAAACTGGCATAATACATACAGGAATTGCAATGTGAAGATAGGGAAAAATAAGTTATTACATATCTAGATAAAGTTAGGAAGTGAGTGAAAAGGGGGAGTAAGGAGAGGTGTACGGTATGAAGAGGAACTTGTTCATATTGAGGAATATTGTTATCCTGAGGATGAGCAAAAACAGAGACAGATTTTGGCTAAGAACTATTGCAGAATGGTTTTGAAGGTCTGGAGGGGAGGGTATTGATCTGATGGATATAGGTAAGGAATCCTAGGCCTTAGCAACATGGTATAACCATAGATCATGCCCTGCCAATTTGATATGGTTGTGGACAGAAAGGTTTTTTCTCACTAAATCAAAATGATGGAGTATGGGCATCGTTGTGTAGAATGTTGTAGGTGGGAAGAAGCACTGTATATGTTAGTTGATAGGTTAGTTCTAACCAATTTAGGCTTTCAGTACTGTGCAGTAGTGGGTTCTAAAAGGGGCATTTGCTTCAAATTTAGCCACCTTATTATATCATTGCTCAAATTTTGCTTTTTCAGTTGTCTGGAAGTTAGTAAGAATGGGTGCTGTATAAACTAGTGAGGGGAGGTGCTAAGTAGTGGTGAGTGTAGCTTTAGTTGTGCTGGTGAGAAAGTATTTGGATCTCTAAAGCATTGCAAGTTTCTGGTGAGGTTTTTTTTATACATTTTTGTATGTGTATGTCAAATGTAAGATTATAGGTTCACAGGTAAGTACTAGGCTAGCCGCTCTTGCAGGTCATTTCATATAGCTAATTTCCATTTTTGTGTCTGAAATACCCTATCCCACTTGGTTATATATTGGCCTTATCTGTCCCATGGTTGATAATTACATATTACTCCTAATGAGAATAACTGGGATCATACCATAGATAATTTGACTGGACCCATGCCTCGGATAAAGCATTTAGGAGCTGCATCTGTCCATTTGTAGTACATGGGGTGAATTTTCTGTTTCCCATCCATATATCTAAGTTGCACTTGAAAATGGACAGGAATGAACTTTGTTTTATGTGGATGGGGAGTCTGTTCCATAGCAGTGGTATCCTCTGCAAAATATACCTGTCCCTCCAAACTGTTCTATTAATGTTGTAGAAGTGGTTTAGATGCCTAGGTAAAGTACTTATGATGCCATTTGAGTTGATGATGTGCAGTAAATCCATTAGTAATAGGTCAAGAGGATGCCTTCTATGCCAGACAGGTCACATCTTAGGAGTCTGTAGGATACCAAGTATAGTGACAGTGTTTTCAGTTGGTCCATGTAGGACCTGTTGCTTAGGCCTTATATCCTTTTAGCAAGGTATCTTTGTGGGAGCTCCAGTTGTTGCATGTGTCTGAACAGACACGTGCCAAAAGGGGCATTGTGTGCAATGACTGGCCCAATGAAGGCTGAGTAAAGAGGGTCAATGACATCCCTAGATCTAGACACAATCCCTTTGTTCATAATCTGTGCAATATAGAAGGACTTTCTTACAACAACAGGCACATGTTGGTCAAAAGTTCAGTCACTGTCCACATAAGTTTCCAAATCCTGAAAAACTGGGTCAAGTCTTAGGGGAGTATTGTGGGTATATTAGTTCCCAGGGATAGACAACGTCCCAAAAAATACAGTAATGCATTTTTTTTGGGGGGGGGGTATTTAGTTTCAGACCATGATTTTGACACCAGTTATTTATTTGAGATAAACCCCCCTGCAGGATGGCCAAGTCATTTAAGGATTCAGTGACTGCTCCTAGCTTGCAGTAATCATCCACTATCCTCCCTCATTATTTGCTATTAGAAGTGACTTCAGATGGTGTATTTTTAAGTGAGAGGATTTTAAATGTTGTTTTTCATGAGAGAGTGCTCTGGAGAAAACAGTAGCATTTTTTTGGGGGGGGGTGAGCATGCATTGTGAGTTACAACAGCTTTGTGAGTAATTTTTTTCAAATGTGCCAAATTATTTGATGCATGTATGAGTGTGGAGTCATCAGCGTATTGTATTATGGAAGCCTGTTGTGTGGATCAGTGGAGGGTGCTGGTGTCTTAGAGAGGAGGAGGCCAAGGATAGAGTCTTGTTGTACACTGGTGGTGATTGGGAGGTATGAAGAAAGGATGGAGTGCCATTTTACTGACTGATACCTATTGGACAAGTAGCTTTTGAACCATAGAAGGGGTGCTGTGCGATAGACCTAATGTGAACATTTGAAGTAGAAGATTGCTGTGACAAACTGTATTGAAGGCTTTAGACAAGTGTAGAAATAAGGGGGAGACTAGTTTGTCATTATCTCTACCTTTATTAACAGTATCTGTAAGGGTTAGAAGTGCAGTGTTAGTACTATCGGAGGTATGGAAGCCATGTTTGTCAAGTATTTCAGAGATGGTGGGGTTTAGCATGATGCTTAAGGTCTTCATCTCATAAACAGAGTACATAGTTTGATTCTGACTTCAGGGCAATTAGCTCCCATGAAGCTAAGATCACTATAGGTCTAAGGTTAGTGATGCCAGTTCAACTTCCTACTTTGTGTAGTTTGATAATGTGTGATTGCTTCCAAAGAAAGGGAACAAGGGATTCCTAGACTGACCTATTTATAAGGATTGAGACACGATGGGCAGTGCTATTGTCTGCTATTTTAAGGTACTCATTTGGAAGGTCATCAGCAGAAGCTGAGCATGGTTTGAGTTGTTTTATATAGAATGAGGTTACTGGTTTGAAGGTGAAAGTAGACATAGTGATATATAGCTATTTGGCAGGGTTGGGATTGGATGTGGGAATCATTGGTTAGGAACACTATACTATCTATGAAATAAAAGATGAATTTTGTTGCAAGTTTGAATGACAAGTTTTTGGGAGAGGGATTAGGGTTGAATTTTTGACCAAGATGCAAGATTTCTTTAATAGATGACTGGAATCTTTTTAGGGTTATGTTAGCTATTGTTCAGAGTGCTGTTCTAGTTTAGTTTTTTTACTTCATTTATTTGCTTTTTATTTCAGATGTGGACCATTCTGAAGTTTGAGATATTGTGATGTTTTGTTTTCTACCATTCTTTCCACGCCTTTTCTTTATCCAGCATTCGCATGCTACTCTTTTTGGATAGCCAAATTGCTTTATTTGTTTTTACTCTCTTCCTTCTAGGGGTTGTAAAGCTATTTAGGAAAGTTGCATTGAATTCATTTAAAGCATCATTTAAGGGTAGATTTTTTGAATATTCCAGTTAAAAGATGATAGGGTAGTAATGCATCTGTCTGGGTTAAACTTGGACAGGCTGTATGTTGTTTTATAAACATGCCTTTTAAGTGGATGTGTCAGATGTATGGTTTAATTTCTCCAAATCTTTTGGGTTCCTAATACCCAGTATGGGAATAGACCCCATTCCTAAGTCTGGGTATGGTTAAAATTCATGAAATTAGTATTGATTTAGTCTTTGTTATCCAAAAGTGCTCTTCGTGGCACCTACAATGGGCCCAGAATTGATTCCTGTAATTCATATGGAGTTACATTTATGGGTAGCATATCTAAAAATGACTGTTTTTTTTATTCCACCCATTGCTCCTCCTCCTACTACTACTACTACTACTACTATTGGAACTGTCTGGGCATTTTCCCTCCACATTGCTTTCGTTTCTACCTGCAAATCTTGATATTTTATGACTTTGTGTCTTGCTGTATCTAAGAATCTGTAATGGCAATGTATAGCAATTTCAATGATCAATGCTACTTTTGTGTGTGTTTTTTTTTTGTGAGCTACTATATCTGGTGTTCTCGCATCTACTTTTTTGGACTGTTGGTAATGGCTGATCCAATCTGATGTATACTTCATCATTCTGTATAATACTTTGTGGTTTATGTTCCCAATTCTTCTCAGCTACTTCTGTATTATTGTGTTTTCACAATCCTCAATGGAGCAATCTTGTCCCACTATTGTGTCTTTCAGTGTGTAGACCCTCTGCCATAAGTGTATCACACCCCAGCAACAAGGTATGCGACTCTTTCTAATTCTTTTTTTTTTACAGAACCTACATTTGTCTGCTTCTTCCATATGTTCAATGGACTTTGTAAACGAATGTGTATGTAGTCCACTATCCTGGGCTGCTATTATTAACCTCTCATCCTCTGGTTTCAACTTGCGTCCCCTTATCCATTCCTGTTTCAAATCCTTATCAACATCAGGTTCTTCCAGGAAATATCTATACCTCTTACTATATTTATGGCTTTTCCACATTTTTTTGTTCTCTCTGATCCTTCTTACATTCTTTATTGTGTTTTTTCACACATTCAGTTGCTGTATGATTTTTGTCGACTTCTGGTTTGATTTCCATTCCAGCTTGCCAATCGAATGCGTCTGCTAAAGTAAGCAGAGTGGTCATCTTAGACTTTGTGTCCTCATGTTTTAAAACTTTCAAGGCTGTTTGGATCTGATGAGGTCAGGAGATATGTATGCAGTCCCACAGCTGCAGAGCTATACATGTAATCAGTTTCGAGGAGCCGTATACCTTCTTCAGAGCATGGAATATATAATCTTGGTAAAGGTAATGTCTTTCAGCTTTTCCCGGTTAGGGGTTGCCACAGCGAAACTCCGGTCCGCTAATGATTGGCAGTGGATTTTTATGGTGCCGAGTTACCAGCCTGTTGCCCAACCTTCAAAGAAGGCACACCCATTCACACACACACACACACACACACACACACACACACACACACACACACACACACACACACACACACACACCTACCTGCATGTCTTTAAACATCTTGGTATATATTGATATTTCTATTTCATTTGGTAAGTGTGAAGCATTTTTATTGTTTTTCTGTCCGACTGATCGAATACCTTCAAAACTGTAAGTTAAGACAGGATGGGTAAATCGGTTTATAGCTTGAACTTTATTCTTAGATGTCAAGGTTATTTTCTTTTTTTTTTAACAAGAAACATCTTTATGAAATTATCACTTATGACATAGACAATCATACATTTACATAAATGAAAACAAATCGCATTGACATATTTCTAGTTGCAAACATTATACATCACTTATAATCTAGCCCATCATTGTTAGTCAAACATTGCACAGCTCATTCAAATCCTGCCTTCTTTTAAACCTCATTCCTCCTCCAAAACATTATTCTGCATGTATGGTTCCCACAGTTCTCATTTTTAAGTCTGCCATCTCATTACACTCCCAAAAATATATATTCCAAATTATGTCTTTCTTCCTCATCATCCTTCCAACATTTGATATCTACCTATTTATTTATTTTTCTTTTGGTATCCAGGTTTGTCCACTGGGCTGGGGGTCCATTTTCAGTGGAGACCCGAGGAGCAAAGTTCTACACTCATGTGATACAACAGGTGATGCCAAAAATACAGTATACATATGTCACAACAAGTCGCCAGCCACAGTATACATATGCGACAATCAAAAGCAAGCTAAGTTATTTGTCAAAAAATGTACATATGCTACAAGCTAAATTAGGAGTCTAAAACATAAGAAAAGGTAAAAAACATGGGAATAAATAACATTAATGCATTGTAGCAATAAGAAAGAAAAGTCTGTTTATCAACAGAATGATTTAGGTAAAGTTGGTGAGACGTACTAGAGGAGTTGTTAGTGGTGTGGAATGAAAGATGAAGAATAATAGAAGAGACGGAGAATATCCAGGAGATAACATTTGTGTCTCGATAGAGTGGGTGAAGGGGAAGGAGAGGTGTAGAGGTTAGATCAGAGTGGAGTGAAATATACAGAGGAGTAGAGTTGTGGGGATGAGGGAGATTAAAACATGATAAAAATTGGAGGGGAGGGGGTATAGGTGGGAGAGAAAGTTAAGTTTTTTTTAGAGAGCTCTGTAGTGATGGTATGGAATCTAAAGGATTATGAATCTATATAATGTAATGAGAGGGCAGACTGGGATGTAACTGTAAGGAAGTAGTAGGGAGATTAGGTGGGGTAGTAGCAGTTACAGGAGGGAGAGGTGGCAAGGTGTTTTTTCAATTTCTTTTTCAAGAGGTGAGAAGACTGGAGATTTCTTATATTAGTTGGGAGTTTGTTCCAAGTTGAGATGTAGAGCATTTGTACAGTAACTTGCCTATAGTTTTGCTAAGCTTGTATGTGTTAAGAAGTGCCTGGTCAGTACTACAAAGAGACTGTGCAGGTTTGTAAGGGGCAAGGAGGGCGGATAGGGAGGGACAGTTAGGTTTGTAAAGAAGAGAGCATGCTACTTGTAGCTGTGAAAGTTGGAATAGTTGTTGGAAATTGAGCCATTGTAATTTTTGTAGGTTGAGGCAGTGGTGGGATTTGTAGGGGAGATTACTGGCAAATCTGGCTATCTGGTTGTAGGTTTGTTCAAGTTTGGTTAAGAGATTAGCTTGGATGTGTCAATATAGGGGAGAAGTAGAGTAGGCGTGGGAGAAGATAGGCATAGGCAAGAGAGGTCTTGGTGGAATTAGAGAAGAATTTTTTGTGTCTATATAGTAGCCCTAGTTTTTGAATGATCTTTTTAATGGATTGCAGGAAGTGGTGGTCAAACTTCAACTGGTCGTCAATTGTAATTCCTAGTAGTTTAGTAGTGGCGCTAGCATAAATCATGGTGTTGTCTAGAGAAGAGAGACTGAAAGAGGTTTTAAGATGGGATAAAGATTTTGGGAGGAAAAGAAGTTGTTTGGTTTTTCACTGGGTTAAGGATTAGTTGGTTGTTAGTTAGCCAGTATTCAATAGTATTAAAGGAAGTCTGTGTCAGAGAGTGGAGGTAGGGTTGTCAGATAGGGTGATTAAGGTAGAATCATCAGCGTATTGGATTAGTGATGATGAGGCGCAGGCAGAAATAAGATTGTTTGTGAAAATGTTAAAGAGAGGGGGGGCCAAGGATGGATCCTTGGGGGGACACTTGTTTGGATGGGTAAGAAGGGAGAGTAGGAGGACTGCCATCTGACAGATTGTAGTCTGTTATTGAGATAGCTGGCGAACCAGAGAGTAGTAGAGGTGGAGAGGTTAAGCTTGGATCGTTTAGAGAGGAGTTTAGGGTGGGAGATGGTATCGAAAGCTTTAGAGAGGTCAAGGAAGATACATGATACAAGTTTATTGTTGTCCCTTGCTTCAGCTACAGTCTGGGTAAAAGATAGTAGGGTTGTGGAAGTGCTATGGTGAGGTCTAAAACCGTGCTGAGAGGGGGTAAGGAGGTTTTCATGGAGTAGGTAGGTGAGAAGTTGCCTGTCAATGCATTTCTCAAGAATTTTTGAAAGAGGGGAGAGGATGTCTATTGGTCAGTAATTGGTAGGTTTGGTGAAGTTACCTCCCTTGTGCTGTGGGACTGTGTTGAAGAATTTCCAAATGTCAGGGACAGAGGATTCTGTGATAGAATGATTAATGAGGATTGACATGGGTTAAGCTATAGAGCTTGTGGGGGGGGGGGGTTAGCTTGTCATAGGGGGATGAACAAGGTTTGAGTTTTAGTAGAAGTGATTTGATATAGGTGGTGGAAATGGGTTTCAGGGAGAAGGGTTATTGGGGGTGGGTGGGTTGAGGAGGTTAGAGGTGGTTTATGGTTGTTGTCTTGAGGGGTTCAGTTTTTGATGGAGTCTTTAAAGAAGTTGTTTAAGAGAGTAGCAGTTTCAAGGTGAGTAATGTTAAGGAAGGGGTTGGGGGTAGTGGGTTTACCAGGATGGAGTATGCTATTCATATTGTGCCAGAATTCGTTGGATTAGAAAACTTGGTAGGTTGGGATTCTTGACAGAAGATTGTTTTGTACTGCAGTATAAGTTTTTTTTTTGTGATGTTCCGAGTTTTTTATATTTAAGGAGGACAGAGAGGGATTTAGACTTAGTCCATTGCTTCCAGGTGTTGTCTGTAAGTTTCATGGTGGAGAGAGTATTTTTGGAGAGCCAGGGGGCAGGATTATGTTTGATCCTAATTTTCCTAATGGGAGATTTTTGTTAAATTCAAGGACAGCATCATTTAGAGGAAGGATGTACAGGTGAGACCAATTGATCATGGAGGGTTGGTTGATGAAGATTTCTGCATTGAATTTAGACAGGTTACTGCAATTTCTATAGAGGTGGGTTTTAGGGGTTTGAGAAGGTAGGCATAGTATTGAGATAGGGAATTGATCATTTAGTTAGTCTGGTAAAGTGCAGGGATTGTGATACTGATTGGGGTTGGAAGTTAAGATCCAATCAAGTATGGAACTAGAGTTTTTATGAATGGGAGTGGGAGAAGAAATAAGTTGATTGAAGCCAAAGAGGTTAATAGTAGCACTAGGGGAGTTGGGGGACAGTTTGTTCACTCAATATTACCTGTCTCACAAAAACAGAGCTTTTTTTGGCTTGACAGTGCTCTGACATATCCCTCTTTGAGGAGCTCCTGAGAGTGACATTGCTGGGTATTCTGACCCATCATTGAGAAAGAATGAAAAGGATAATATCGAATAAAGAAATTATGCACTCACCGTAACATTCCATCTGTGTTGTCCATTTTCATTCTTCCTTACCTTTCCTCCCAGCCATCCCCCGGCCTTGTCATTCCTAAAATGATTTTGGATGATATAAAAGCTTTCATGTTTCATGTTTCATCCTTAATTTGTTCTTTATCTGTCTTGTCTTTTAAATCAGTAGGCAGTAAAACTGATCTGAGGAGTTAGGGACACTGCAGTGCATTATGGGAAGAGGGAGGAGCTTGAGACTGGGATCCAAAGTCTAGAAAATGTGGCTGAGCCAGATCTGAGACCTTTCAGTGAGGAAGAATGAAAATGGACAACACAGATGGGACGTTAGGGTGAGTATAAATTGCCATAAACAAGCTATACAATAAAAGGAGGAAATTAGTACAGAAAAGAGTACAATCCCAAGAAGGGAAGACATCCCTGATCAGTATCAGCAAGAAACTACGATCCCTCATAAAATAATCAAAGGTGAGCTTTGAAAAAAAAATTGCCAAGGACTCCAAAGATAACCACAAGGCATTCTTTAGCTATGTCAAGAATCTAAGTGGCAATGCTCAGATCTGCTTGGAGTTGGTGCAGAATGACAAAAAATACACTGAATCTACCGATATCGCCAACATCCTGGCAGACAGGTTCAGCGCAAACTTCACCATCCTCTCACCCCTAAAAGGGCCCATAACCATACCAGAAGAATGTAGAGTCCCTGAAATGACAGACAGGTTAAAACAGCCCTCTCCAAAGCCAAAAACACAGCATCAATGGGACCAGACGGTGTCCTAGGCTGTGTCCTACATGAGCTCAAAGATGAACTAACCCCTCACCTAAACACACTGTTCAAACTCAGCCTCTCCACAGGCTACATACCCATAGAGTGGCGCACAGCAACGGTTATTCTGCTCCACAAAGGTGGAACCACAACAGACCCTGGGAACTATCGCCCTATAAGCCTGACTAGCTTGGTTTGCAAGGCTATGGAGCGCATAATCATGGAACTCATTAACAGAGACATTGGGAACCTCCAAACACTGGACCCTACCCAGTTTGGCTTTAAGGGCAGATCATGCCTCCTAAACCTGGTGGACTTCTTTGAGACAGTTACCAAGGCTATAGACAAGGGAAAGGTGGTACACACAGCCTACCTAGACCTCGCTAAGACCTTCGAGACCATTCCCCATTCCCCATTCTGGTATTATAGACAAGATCACCAGCCTGAACATAAACCCCTACATCACAAGATGGGTTGCCGACTGGCTCACAGACAGAGCCCACATGGTGAGAGTTGCGGGATCTAGGTCCGACTCTAAACCGGTTACAAGTGGCGTTCCCCAGGGCTTAGTGCTAGGACCCCTCCTGTTCGGCATATACTTCTTAGAGGTACAGGCAAGCACAGGAGGACTATGGCTGACCAAGTTCGCAGATGACTGCAAACTAGGGGCTATAATTGGCACTCCGATTGACACAGACATCCTCCAAAAGGGTCTCACTGAGACGGATACCTGGTGTTAAAATCATGGCCTCAAGCTAATTGCCAAAAAGTGCATAGTCATCCTCTTTGGAAAAAAACAAAGTACCCACAAACTACCACATAGGTGGTAGTCCCCTAAATATGGAAGACGTAATAAGGGATCTGGGGACCCAAGTAGATAGTAATCTCACCTTTGATAATCACATTGCCAAAGTGGTTAGAAAATCCTTCTAAGTGGCCCACATAATCACAAAAGGGTTCGCATCCAGATCAAAAGAGGTCATTGTGCCCCTCTACTCATCAGTCCCATCTTAGAGTACAACACCCCATTTGGGATGTACCGTACAAGACACCTGCAACAGCTGGAAAGACCACAGAAGTACCTCACCAAGAAGATCAATGGCCTCAAACAGATGCCCTATGCAGTTCGACTGAAGAAACACCAGTAGTACTTGGTTGCATACTGCCTACTCAGAGGTGATCTCTGCCTGACATACAAGGCCATGTCCAACCCAGAATTGATGGACATACTCCACCTAAAGAAAACCTTATCCCCTCGAGCCACATGCTGTAGGGATCTAAACCTCACCACAACAATAAATAGGACGTGCAGGAGGGATAGATTCCTGTCCCAGAGACTTCCCATGCTTTGGAACAAGATCCCAGTCTACATTAGGCAGAGCTCCTCGCTAACACTCTTCAAAAGAAACCTTGATGATTGGATGGGAAACAGAAAGTTTACCTCGGGGATCACTTCAGTGGCTCTGCTGGACAGAGGCACAGGGAACTAATTTAAGGGGGCGGCGAAAGCCAACACATTCTGGCTAGGCTTATAAATGCCTTCGGGCAGATAGCCTAGTACCCACCTATGAGTACATAACTTATTTTTTTTCTAAACTGGAATATTTCTTTCCCAAAAGAGAACTTGTCTGCCCAGCAAAAAAGCAGCATAAGCCAACCATCCATCTTCATAAGCCTCAGAAGAACTTGCTGTTTGGTCACAGGAAAGCTCTGTGTCCGCTCATTTGCATCTGACTGATGGTTTAAACCCATGGAATGTACCCTGAAGCTTTTGGAGGCTGTCCGACTGTTATATCCTATGCGAAATATAAACCATATCCAGTGGATATAAAAAGTGTACACACCCTTGTTAAAATCCCTGGTCTTTGTGATATAAAAAAAATGAGACCACAATAAATCATTTAAAAACTTTTCCCACCTTTATTGTGACCTATAACTTGTACAATTCAATTGAAAAACAAACAAATCTGTTAGGGGAAAAATATAAAAAATAGAAAACGTACAATAAGCTGGTTGCATAAGTGTGCACATCCTTAAACTAATACTTTGTTGAAGCACCTTTTGCTTTAATTACAGCATTCAGTCTTCTTGGGTACACACCTGCCATCAATTAAGGAGACTCTGATTAACCCCAAATAAAGTTCAGCTGTTCTAGTAGGATTTTCCTGACATTTACTCCATTGCCTGCTACAGCAAATGCCACAGTTCACAGAGAGCTTACAAAGCATCAAAGGGATCTCATTGTTGAAAGGTATCAGTCAGGAGAAGGGTACAAAAAATTTCCACAGCATTGGATATACCAAGGAACACAGTGAAGAGAGTCATCAAAAAAGTGGAGAAAATATGGGACAACAGTGACGTTGCAAAGAAATGGACATCCCTCCAAAAGTGATGAAAAGACAAGACAAAAACTGGTCATGGAGGCTGCTATAGCAACACTGAAGGAGTTGCAGGAATTTCTGGCAAGTACTGGTTGTGTATCACATGTGACAACAATCTCCCAAAGCACTTTCACCACACCAACGTGGCTTCTTCAGACCATAATAACAAACATTCATTCTATTTTGCATTTATATAACATTTTAAATTAAAACATCCAATAAAATGTCCCCCCCCCCTATTATTCTCTGATGACATCAACATGAAGACTATCTTTAAAGACACAACATCCTCTTTTTTATATAAAAAACATATAAACATAAGAGTACTTCATTATGACATACAAAGCAGCCTTTACTATTAGCAGAACTCATCTAGGCAACCCTCTAGCTTTAAGTATTGGTTTAATGGAAACTAGTTCAAGCCCAGCTCCCTTGTCTGCCCTAAGCTTCAGTATCCATTTTAGTTCAACCCTTTCTGTCTTATTTTCCACATTACCCCAACATAACTGTTTCCTGTATAACTTCAATAACTCTAAATTTAAAATTATGTTCAGACCTCGTTTTAAGAACTTACTTAGCTATAGCACTGTTTCTATTGCCATTTTTCACACTATATAGGTTTTCTCTTATACGTTCCCTCAAGGTGCTGTCCATTTTGCCTATGTAGTATCTTTAGCAACATAAACATCTAGCCATATAGCCTCTATGTCTAGTGTTACAATCGGCCCTCACATTAAATTTATACTGCTTACCTGGATGAGGATGTATAAATTCATGTGAATCCTTATCTATGTGCTCACAATAGCTAAATTTCCCACATGCGTTCCTTCCCTTATTTATACATTTGGTCTTATCAGGATAACATAATATTCTCTTCATAGATTGACAATTTTTATAACAATAGCTTGGGTTTACTTCTACCAACTTGCCTATCTTCTCATCCATTAGTAGGATCAGCCAGTTTTTTCAGTCACTTGCTTTATGCTATTAATGTTGCTCGTATAGTACATTGTGTACCTAACTTCGCCATGGCTGTCATTATTATTAGTGGCTACTTCTCCATCCATCTTATCAACTTGTCTTCTCTCAAAATATGGCTTTGCCCTTCCTCCCCTTAACCCTTCCACTTCTGTTAGCACCTCCTACGTCTCATTCTCCTTATATCCTCGAGCTTCAAAATTACTCTTCAATTGTTCCATACCCTTCTTAAAACCTTCTTCTTTATGTTGTAACCTTGACATTCTCATCCCCTGGCCTTTAACCACATTCTTAAACACCCCCTGGGTGCATACTATTTCTGTGTAGAATAATATTTCTCTGGCATTCTTTTCTATAAAGCTTGTAGTAATGGTCAAATCTAACTCTCTGGTAACCATGACATCCAAAACAAATGTTTATTATTATGGTCTGAACAAGCTACGTTGGTATGGTGAAAGCACTTACCTAAATAAACTACGACTTGGTTAATTTTTTATATGCTCGCTGTGCTTCATTTTGCCTATAAGTGTTTGAGCTTTCAGTTCCAAATACCAGTTACTTTTGGCCCAAAACCTTCAGGCGTCTGCTAGAAAGCTGAAGATGAAGAGGAATTTCACCTTTCAACACAACAATGACCCCAAGCATAAATACAAATCAACAAAAGAATGGCTTCATCAGAAGAAAATTAAAGTTTTGGAATGGCCCAGCCAGAGCCCAGATCTAAATCCAATAAAAAAATCTGTGGGGTGACTTGAAGGGGGCTGTGCACAAGAGACGCCCTCACAATCTGACAGATTTGGAGTACTTTTGCAAGGAAGAGTGGGCACATATTGTCAAGTCAAGATGTGCCATGCCGATAGACTCCTACCTGAGAAGACTGAATGCTGTAATTAAATCAAAAAGTGCTTCAACAAAGTATTAGTTTAAGGGTGTGCACACTTATGCAACCTGCTTATTGTACGTTTTTTATTTTTTATATTTTTTCCCCTAACAGATTTGTTTATTTTTCAATTGAATTGTACAGGTTATAGGTCACATTAAAGGTGGGAAAAGTTTTAAAATGCTTTATTGTGGTCTCATTTTTTATGTCACAAAAACCTGGCATTTTAACAGGGGTGTGCACACTTTTTATATCCACTGCAGTTAAGGCTACTGCAGCAGTGATCAATATGATGAACATAAATGTATTCTTTAACTTTCAGGATTTTAAACTGTCACATTCATATGTTGAAGTTTTTCATGTGTCTTTTCTGAATGTAGAGAAGTTTATGATTAACCTTCCTTCTTCTGAGTTAAAGAATTCATTAAATGCATCTGTGGTATCCATTTCTACAGTGACTAAGGATATTTTAAAATGTACTTATGCTGTTAACTGTTCCTTCAAAACTACTGCATTGAGATCACTTTTGAGGAAATTTGCTTGGCTTCACTCTTTAGCTCTTCCTGATGTTTAATCTGAGATTTTACATTCTCAGAAATAGAGAGACTTGTTTGGTGTGTTTGGTCTTTGTGCAGGAGAGGTACTTATAGGAAAACTAATTCTTGGTCTGATTCAGATTTTTCTTTCAACCCTCATTTTTCACAGTAAATAATAGCTTTCCTCCTCTTTAGTTCCTTTTTCTAACAAACGAACAATTTTAAGCAGTATGGAGCTAGTCATGAGGTTTTAGAAATGGAAAGGAGTCTCAATAAAGAAAGGAAATGTCTCTGAAACTAAAATACATACATTCCTCTCAGTCAGCATTATTGCCAGCCTCTTCATCACCCCCAAGTCTGAAAACCTTTCTGTTTCTGACACTCCATCCTCTTTACTGGAATCAGATTGTTTCAGAGGGAGTTGGGTTCTGAAGGTAAACCAAAGGGGATATAATACTTCATTGGGACTCTCCCCTCCTTTCCATTGGATTCCCCCCTCACCCAGGGAGCCAGATTCCTCAATTTCTTCACATTTTACACAGAATTCTGTCTCAGAAAGTCATAGAACCAGTGTTGTTCATTCTGTCTCAAAAAGTAATACAACCAGTTAGTATTCATAATTTATCTGGTTTTCAAAGGAGAAGGATCCTTGGGACCAGTGCTAGATCTTTCTGGTCTAAACTCTTTTGTTTAGAAGTTCAAGATGTTATCACTTCACCATCTTGTACCACTATTCCCTGTACTGCCTTTCATGGTAAAGCTGGTATCATCACATACCTGTTGCCAAACATTTCATAATTTCATAATAGTGGTAATTCATAATAGTAGTAGCACCGTATATGACGTTACTGTAGTCCAAGATAATGGCATTCTGTATTGTGGCCAATTTCTCTTCACTTTGATCATAGCATCACCATCTAAGTCTGGTGTAGTAGGTGCTCCAGCTGCTTGAATGTCAGAAACTTGCAGACAAGCACTCAAATGGCTATAAACCCATCTGATCAGGTTCAAAATGGAATGTGAGTTCAACAACACAGCTGCCACACCATCTGCTCACTTCCTAGGAAATGGATACAAGCAAGTGCTTGCCGTGGACCAGGTAAGTGGAGAAAGGGAGATGGGAGAGTGCTTTTAGGTATAGGTATGTGAACAGAGAATGGAGTAGGGACAGGGATTTTAGGTTTAAGGAGTAATAGAAATGTAAAGGTTTAGAAGGGGCAGGGAATTTACATTTTATGGAATGATAGGGACTTCAGGGTTGGGGGTGGGGATTTTAGGTTTAGAGAGAGACCGTGGACCAGAGGGTGAAGAGTGTTTTTAGGTTTAGGGAGAAGAAAAGGGATTTAGGTTTAGGGAGTGATAAGAACATTTGGGTTAGGGAGGGGTTTGGGAATTTTCGCCATAGTGAGCAGGAGGTGTAGGGAGTGATCTGGAAATGGAGGGGAAGTGGAATGTTGCTTTAAGAAGTAATTGGGGCTTTAGGGTTAGGGATCTTCATTTTTGACATGCTTTATGACGACAATAATTATTGCTATTTTTTTAGTGTGTGTGTATGTGTGTGTGTGTGTGTGTGTGTGTGTTTGCTCATTTTATTTGTTTTGTTGAGTGAGAGAGAGTCAGTGTGCATGTTTGCTGTGTGAGAGAGAAGGTATATGTATGTGTGCATTGCTGTGGTGTGAGAGCAGAGAGACGGTAGGTATATATGCACGTGTATATGCGCGCGCATGTGTGTGTGTGTGTGTGTGTGTGTGTGTGTGTGTGAGAGAGAGCGAGCAAAGAGAAAGTAATTGTGTGTGTGTGTGTGTGTGTGTGTGTGTGTGTGTGTGTGTGTGTATTGCTGTGTGAGTGAGTATTTATGTGCATATGTGGGTTGCTGTGTGAGGACAGAGAAAAGGTGTGTGTGTGTGTGTGTGTGTGTGTGTGTGTGTGTGTGTGTGTGTGTGTGTGTGTGTGTGTAACATACATCTCAACTGTACAGATTTAGCCAGAGGAAAGGGCTAAAGTCACAAAATAATGACATATATGACTTTTAAACTTCATATCCTTCAGAAAATGCATGCCAATACAAATCTTGTCATTCTAACAGCTTTCTAAGTTAAAAAGAGCAATACTTAAAATCAATCCCTATTTTTTTGGCCATTGTATCAACATTATTTTAGGCTTTGTTCAGGTTTCTTGCACTAAGAAGTTAAGAGTATGACTTCCTTTATGCTGTCCAGTTTTTTGTAGAATGTCCAGATGTTTGCCTCATATTTTTGGCTTATTCCTCAAAAAATTTGTGGTTTTCTTGCAAATCACTGAAGATTGAAATAACTAAATGTCATACATTTGCGTTTCAGACTTCATTTCCTTTAGAAAATGCACTCTGCAACAAATGCTGTTACTCTAGCACTTTCTAATTCTATAATCTGTCCCTATTTTGGGGCCTTTGTCCCCCTCATTATTTTATGCTTTCCAGATTTCTTGTGCTAAGAGGTTGAGAGGTACGGATGCATGGTGTATAATGCCCTAGTTGCTGATTATTTGGTGCATTTTAAGGGGGGGAATAAGGGTTCTGCATTCCTGAATTTAAAGCACACTCTAACAAGTGGTGCTGTATTACACAAGGAATATAATTTAATACAATCAGGAAGGTGAATCAAAGAAGACATACATGTATGCATGACCTAAAAATGTGTGCAAGGAGCCTACAGTTTGAAAATTTTACTTATTATTTATTTGACATTTGTTGACCAGGGTAGTCCGACTGAGCTATTGCCCTTTCCGGCAGAGGCCGGAGTAGAAAAGCATCACAGTTATACATAAAAAATGAGAATGTTACAGAAACTATAATAGGTCAATATGAGGCTAGTGATACCAATGAGTCTTTGTTTACCAGGGTCTGTAGTTGGGCTACTCTTGTGTAACAGCATTGCAATGACTGTTTTCCAGGCATGTAGCCAATGAAGAGGTTTAGATTAATGAGTTTATTGCCACTGTTATAAGTGTACTTATGTGGGTACTGGAATACATGACCTGTTGTCATGTAGAGGAAGATATTACTGGAGTCAGTTTTGGCAGCTTCGCTCAGATGCCTCTTGCAAAGCCTGTAGCTCTGTAGAAATATTTAAGTACCTCTGCCTTTAGAGGCATCTATGTTAACCTAATAATAAACATGTTCTGGAAAGGATAGGTGCTTACATTTTATAAACCAGGCAGGAAAATCCCCTGACCCCACTATTAAATGGCATGACTGGCATAAATTTGCTGTGGTGGTTGTATGCCCTATGCACAAAAATACAATTTGTTCACACACAAAGACTCCACGAGTCATCCTGTCTTTATCTTATGCTTGTACATTATTCTTGCTTTTAATGCCAGGTGCTATCTTTTTAAGCTGCATGCTGTCTTTCAAGAGCATAATCATACATTATAGTACAATGCTAGGCTTCCAGATGCTGCAACAGATCGCTGCAAGGTGTGTATTGTGACAGATCTGTGTCAGATCCTGGCTTAAGTTTCTAACAAAGGGGGTAGTGTAGGAACCAGAGTCAGATGACTAGGTATGTTTGATGTCATTCTGTAAGCCAACAATGAAATGATATTTAGATACTAGTAAGAGATTGTACTAAGCAGTCTGTTTGTGAAACCTGACAAGAAAAAACACTCACCCACATCATACTTGGGGAACAGTAATTCTTTAATCAGTTAGGAAAATATAGTCAGATTAATTAAATGTAGTTTGTTTCTGTATCTGTGTGAATCTATTCATCAGTATTAGATTTTTTATTTCCTGTGAATGAAACTCTGGTGTTTATTGTGAAGAGGTATTCAGTATTGACCTTTTTTATTATGTATTATTAAATATATGTAAACTTTTCATTGGGGATGGTCTTTTAGAGAATATTTTAAACTTTGAGAGTAATTATATTTATTTGGTGACACTGTGGATGCTTCTGAAAGCCTTGTTGCATTGGTCAAACACTACTAGTTATGTTAGTATTAATTTTACTCAGTATAATTGGCTACTCTTGTAAGAGCCTTAGAGTAGCTGGCTGGTGGCAGTGTAACTATCTTATAGTCTGGACAAAGGTGGCAGAGTGGGTGATTGGTGCCAGGATTTCCCAGGTGTGTGTGTGTGTGTGTGTGTGTGTGTGTGTGTGTGTGTGTGTGTGTGTGTGAGCTACTTGGAACAGGGACACAGAGCTCCTTAGTGGTCAGTGTGGATTCTTATTTGGGGCCTGGAGAGAGACAGAGTCCAGACCCAGGAATAGAGTTTGTTCCCTGTGTGCTGTCTTGGGTAATTGTGCTTGGTACAGAGAGCTGCATTTGAAAATGCTGTGCGTGTGTATTTCTCTCATAGTGAATGTTTCCCCACCCTTGTCCATGATGAAGATTGAGACTCCTTGACCACTGGCCGAGAATAGGGATGTCACAGGGCCTTTTTAAGCCTAGCCATGCTGCCCAATAATATTATAGAGGCCACTGGTCTAATAAGGGTTTGCTTAGTGTTTGGTCACAGTTATGTGGTCGTCTTCATCAGAAGGCAGTGCCATCAACACCACATATACAGTATTGGAAATGCATGACATTGACTGCCTTGTGATTTGTGGGATGGCCATTGAGACCATATTAGTTATGGTAGGCCTGTCACTGCCCTGCAGGCACATCACTTGGCAGCAAGGGTGATGTGCCACCGTGTGACCTTGTAGTATTTTTGAAGATTTTTTTCACCTAATACTTGGTGCTTTTTACTTCAGTGCCTGCAGACTATCAAACTGTTCCCATGATTTGTCTTAAGCAAGTTTGTTAACCAATACTAGGAAGTCCCCAGTGCGAGGACAAGATCTTTCCATAATGGGCCATCATCTAGGCAACTATGGACATAGCTTTTGCACACGCAAGCATCATAACAATGATGACATTACTATTTTAGACCCTTGGCCAACCGTGATGATTGGCATATGTAGGTTTGTCACAGTGGGGCATCCTATATCCTCCATGTGAATGATCATGCTACCACCCACACAATAATGAATGCTAGCATCACTTGCTTTGAAGCATCAAGCCCATGTCCCTAAACATGGCTATTTCAGTGCATCGTAAGTCCCCATTTACTGGGTAGTGATTGTCCAAACAGAACATTCTCTCCCCCCAACTATTGGAGAATCAGGGTTCACTACTCATGACTATTCATCCCACTTGGCTCTTCCAGCACCCAAGGCAAAGCTCAAAGTCTGGTCATGTGGGTCATAGTCAGGGTTTCATCCCTCAGTGCCACATAGCCAGCCATGTATTTTCACAGTTTTGAATTGTTTCACTTGTTTTTTTGTTTTGCTTTCAGAATTTCTTTGTTTCATGGTCCATGCACTTATTTTTTGGCATTTAATGTGATCTGAGTCAGAATTGCTATTGTTTAAATACTAGTGAGAGTAGGGGAAGAACTAAGCCACTTCTCAGCCTCTGACTGCTTGTAGAACTTTGAATTGTGCTGTTTTGCTATTGGCAATGGATTTGTTGAATTTCTTGTGTTTATCTGCTATCGTAAGTTGCCTGTGTTTGCAAGGCACTGCTTCTTGCACAGCCATTTTAACTGTGCACTGTACAGATGCAGAAACTAATCTTTGTCAATACAACCTACTCCAAAAATTTTGAGCACACTTAATAGTCGGTAGTTATGTAAAGTGATTCATTTCTGTTTGTGTATAGACTTGTATTATTCATCTTAGATAGCACTCCAGTTAAGCAACTCCTAATAATCTCTTAGGCACTACTCACTCTCCAGCCCACAGCAGAAAGCAATTGGAACCATGAAGCTGCACTTTCTGACTGTTTCTGTAGCCAGCATGGTTAAAATAGGCATCCTGAGGCAATATTGCAATTGTGTCGTGTTCATTGACAACCGCCTACTACTTAAAGGGACACTTTCTCCTTACGGAAAAAAAAAAGTTTCTTGTCTCGGAACAAAGCCTCATCATCCAAGTTGTAATCCCTTCCTCTTTGCGATATTTCAGTAATCTCACCCACTGGATCAACCTCAAAATCCCAAAGCTGCTCGTTTTGTTAGGGGAGGACACAAACTTTAGAAACATCATTGTTACAGGGATGAATCATTTCCCTGGTGAAACTTCTTGGCATTTAAATTATATTCTTGCAGTAGATCCAGTACTTCTCAAATGCAGAAAAGTGTGCAAGAAATCTGGAAAAAGACTAAAATTATTGGAGGGAAGTTGGCTAAAATTAAAACGGTTTTCAAATAAACTAAACTTAGAAAGTTGATCAAATAACCAGAATTAAGTTTGCATTTCCTAAAGGAGATAAAGTCTGAAACTAGAATGTATGTCATTATTTTTAGTTTGTTGTTTGTCTTTTCGGCTTTTCCCAGTTAAGGGTCGCCACAGAAAACCACCAGTTTTATGAAGAACAGACCAAAGGTATTTATTTTATTTATTTTACATTTGTTGACCGGGCTAGTCTAACTGGATATATGCCCATTTTCAGTAGAGGCCTGGAGAGAAAAGCTCCAAGCATAGGTAGTAACAAAACATAGAATATATACAATAGTAACATGAGAATGCTATACATTGTTTTGATTGTATAGGTAGTAACAAAACATAGAATATTTACAATAGTAGCAAGAGAATGCTGTACATTGTTTTGATTTTACATGAAGACAAATTTGCACAGTCTAATAGTAGGTCTAAGCTGAGATTAAAAATTGAGAAAAAGCAACATATGAGAGAAAATCAAAGAAAAAAAGAGTTAATTTTTTTTAATATACTAGAAGGAAAAAAAACTCGATTAGTAGATGTTAAATTCGATGTTAATAAGGTAGGGAACATAGAACAGTAGAGTAGAGAAGTATAGGGAGTACAATGGGGGGCAGTAGAGGTATCAGTCTGGGTTAGAGCAAGGACAGAGCCAATGTATTTTAAGATATTCTTTTAGGTGTTTTTTTAAAAAGAAGTGAGGAAGTAAGAGTTGAGAGTTCACTTGGAAGATGGTTCCAGGTTTTTCCCACTGTGTTGGTAAAAAGTGAGTCCCCAGCTTTGTTGTTAGATTTTATAGTGGAAACTAGAAGCTTGTTAGCAGAGCGTAATGTTGCAAGATTTTTATAGGGAGTTATTAGATTAGTGAGGATTGGGGTATTATTAGGGTGGTAGCGGATCTTTTGTGCGATAACAAGTTGTTGACAAAGTAGTTGGTTCTGGAGTTCTAGCCATCCCAGTTGTTTGAGGTTGTGACAGTGGTGAGCTCTGAAGGGAGAGCCAGTGGCAAATCTGGCTTTGTTATTATAGCTGGTTGATAGTTTGTTAAGGTTGTTCTTAGAAAGGTTGGTATATGTGGCTGAAACATAGAATAGGGTAGAGATTAGGTGGGTTTTGGCAATAGTGGTTCTAGCTATTGGGGTAAGGAAGGGTTTGATTCTATAAAGGGAGCCTAGTTTTTTGTTGACAGTCTTTATGGTAGTATTTATATGGTCATCATAGCTAAGTTTGTCATCTATTGTTATTCCCAGGAGACAGGTTATAACGTCAGGGGAAATGGTAGTTCCATTATTGAAGGGTACTGAGAAGTGAATTTGTGGTGACTTTTGTGTAGGAACAAAGAGCAATAGTTTTGTTTTTTTGGGGTTCAGGAGGAGGCAGTATTCCATGAACCAAGTTTCAACAATGTTAAATACTGTCTGGGTGAGGGTCTGGAGCGAGGTTTTGGACTTGGCTGAACATATGAGAGTTGAGTCATCTGCATATTGAATGCATGTGACTAGAGGGATTTTGGCATTTAGATCATTAATAAATATTGAAAAGAGAAGAGGGCCTAAAATAGAGCCTTGAGGTACTCCAATGTTCACAGGCAGGGGAGTAGAAAGATTATTATCCCAAAGCACAGTTTGCTGTCTGTTTTCTAAGTAAGATGTAAACCAGAGTAATACTTGTAGGTTAAGTGACTGGGCTTTTAGTACATTAATAAGCAGATGATGGTTGACCATGTCAAATGCTTTTGAGATGTCGATAAATAGTGCAGAGGAAAGAGAGTTATTTTTACGATTTTTGTTTATACAGTCAGCAAAGGATAGCAGGGCAGTAGTTCTGCTGTGGAATGGTCAAAAGCCATGTTAGCAGTTAGCAAGTAGATTATTATGTAGAAGGTGGTGAAGTAGTTGTTGGTGGATACATTTTTCCATTATTTTAGCTATTGGGGAGAGAAGGCCGATTGGTCAAAAGTTGGATAACTCAGGTATGAGGCAGAAATCTGAACATTCAGCAAAATTCTGGATAGCCGAGATGAACTCGTACAACAAAGCCATTCAGGGATGATTTTCTGCTTTGCAGGTTTGTTTAATTCAGCTAGGGAGTAAAGACAATTTCTTTTGGGGAAGATATACTCCTCCTCTGTGTTTTCAGGACTACCCTTACCTACCTGTGTATGTGTGTGTGTGTGTATATATATATATATATATATATATATATATATATATATATATATATATATATATATATAATCTTTGGGAAAAACAAGGTAACCCCTAATTACCACATAGGTGGTAATCCATTAAACACGGAAGAAGTTATCAGGGACCTGGGGACCCAAGTTGACAGTAACCTCTCTTTTGACACTAACATTGCCAAAGTGGTTAGGAAGACCTTCTACATTGCCCACCTGATCATGAAGGGATTTACATCCAGATCAGGAGAGGTCATTGTACCCCTGTACTCTTCACTTATCAGACCAATGATTGAGTACAACGCCCCATTCGGAATGTACCTTACCCGACACCTGCAGCAGTTGGAAAGACCCCAAAAGTTCCTCACCAAAAGGATAAAGGGGCTTAAACATATGTCATACGATGCCCGACTGAAGAAACTCCAGCTCTATTCAGTCGCATACCGTCTGCTCAGAGGTGATCTGTGCCTGACATACAAGGCCATGTCCAACCCGAATTAATGGACATGCTCCACCTCAAAAATCCAAATCCACCAGAGCCACGAGAGCAAGAGACTTAAACCTCAACACGGATATAAATAGGACATGCTGGAGGGACAGATTCATCACCCAGAGACTCCCTACACTATGGAACAGAATCCCAGTCCATGTGAGGCAGAGCCCCTCACTGACTCTGTTCAAGAGAAATCTTGACGAGTGGATGGGAGATCGAGGTTTACCCGGGAATCATCTCTGTATCACTGCTGGACAGAGGCACAGCAAACTAATGGGTATAGTATTCTCATCCTAACGGGTGGTGAAAGCCACACACACTCTGGCTAGGCTTATAAATGCCCTAGGGCAGATAGCCTAGTATGAACCTATGAACCTATATATATATATGTATATATAGACACATACATACATATATATATATATATATATATATATATATATATATATATATATATATAAAAAAAATGTATGTATGTGTGTGTGTGTGTGTGTGTGTGTAATTGTGTGCATGTGTGTGTGTATTTTCTAGACTAGGGAGGTTGTGTTTACAAAATCCAGAAGTCTCTGTGCCTGTATGTTTGGTGTTATATATGATTCCTAGTTAACAGTGGGGTAATTAAAGTCAGCCATGAATATTGTATTAGTTTGGATAGTGAGTGTTTCCAGTAAGTTGAAATATATGGCATGGGTTTCCTTGGTCTTATAGGGGGACCTATAGCTTATAAGGAAGTGGTATTGGATTTCGCCTATGGTGATTAGAATGTGGAGAAGCTCCAAGCCTTGAGGTACATTTGTTTTTGATGTAAATTGAGACATCTCCACCTTTAGTCCCCATCTGTGTAGTGGATGGTGTAAATGTATAGAAGGCATTATAAGCTAGGACTGTCAGTGTGCTCTACACAGCTTTAAACCATATCTCAGTGACCACATAGACGTCAGCATTCTCTAAGGTTAGGAAAGCTTCTACAGAGTGAGATTTTTGTTTAGACTCCTAGCACTGAGCAGTAACAATTTTCTTGGTTTATGATTTGCTATTTCGGAAGTACTTTCAGTTTGGCATTTCATAAAAAAAAGCACTATGCAGGGACGACAAATTTTTACATAATATTTGAAAGCCTAGAAGGGAGAGTTGCAGACCATCCCTGGTAAAGCAGCATGGTCTGTTACCCATATCCTTCCATGCTGACAAATATTGCATCACCTTAGAATGACACCAGAAACAAAGCCAATTATTAAAGTCAGTCATCTTTTCTTTATACTGTGGCATCATCCTTGGAGAAGGTAAAATGCTGCCTAATGCTATGCTCACACCAGCCTGGGACACACATTCTGAGAGCTCCATGATGTCCCTCTTCATATTGTCTAAGGAGGTACATCTCAGGTCATTTACACCCACATTGATTATTACTGAGTCATACTGGTACTCGTGGTCCAACAACCTGAGTGCATTCGTAATTTGGTGGATCTTGGCTGCTGATAAGCAACTGACTGTGACTTTCTCTTTACTCAGCCTGATGAGAGGGACATCAGTGTATCTCACAATGAGGCCTCCATTGACTAGAATTTTAGATTCTGGGGTAGCTTGCCATATGGGGTCAAAAGTAGAGGCTCCATGAGAGATGGCTGTATGGGTTAATATAGCAATAACCCACGCCTGGGTGTGGGTAATGCTGGATTTACCCACAGTTGGTGTGGTTTGGTCATGAGGGCAAAGCCCGAGTGGCCAAACAAAGACAACCGTGGGTAAATCCAGCATTACCCACACCCAGAAGTGGTTATTATATCTAATGACATTATTTAAGAAAAAAAATACTCACTTTTCTTAAATAATGGCATTGTATAATGCCTCCTTGCTGCCCTTCCGCAGCTATCTGGTATTCTGCGGCAGTTCTGATGTACTGCATATGCATATGCTTACGCAGTACATCAGAGCTGTGGGTGGAAGCAACGGAGAAAGCAAAATCTCCGTTGCTTTTTACAAACTGTCTCGGTATGTTAAAGGAGTTTAACATAGCGAGACAGCTTTAAAAAAGCAAGGGAGAATCTCTATTGCTTTTTTTAAAGCTGTCTCGCTATGTTAAACCCATTTAACATAGCGAGACAGCTTTAAAAAAAGCAATGGAGAAAGGAAGATCTCCGTTAATTTTTTTAAAGCTGTCTCACTATGTTAAACTCCTTTAACATAGCGCGACAGTGTCTAAAAAGCAACGGAGATCTTGCGGTCTCCATTGCTGCAAAAAAAAGACTTATACTAATGGAAAAAGTCTGGGTGACCGGACCTTTTTCCATTAGTATAAGTCTGATTTTCAACGTGCACGCTGACCAATCAGTGTGCACGTTTTGGAATATTAATGGGGGGTCATTGTATAATGTGGGTGTTGTTTTGAAAGAGTGCATTCAGGGTTGCTGAGGGAGTTTGTTATGTGTACTTCACCTAGGAGGTCTTTGGGGTTTAGGTAGGTTACATTTACATGCCTCAGCATATATGGGTCTATGTTTCTGCTTTGAATTGTGTGTGATCGGTGCAGTGTGTATACTACTGACAACCTTATTGACATTAGGAATGCTTTTATGTGAGAGCTTTGCCTCTAGTGACATTGTGTAAATACATCTGTCACATACCATATTAGTTTGTTTAGTACTTAACTGGTTGTCTGTAAATATGAGGCATTTTCTACATTGCCTCAGGATGCCCATATACACCAAACTGATAATAGATGTAGTGGGAAACTTCATATCCATGGCAACAGACCCATTTATTAATTAGACAGTTGGAGACATTTTGTTTGTTTTGTTGAGTGCACTCGTTTTTTAATTGTAAATAGTTTTTGCAAAGGACTGCAATAAACATGTTTTTTTCTGTAACAAGTTGGAGCCTGACAAAAGGGAACATGTGGCCCACTCCTCTAATGTGGAAAAGAGCTGCATATATGTTAGCACAATCTCTCTGTGTGTATGTGTATGTCATGCCTTTCAGCTTTTACCTGGAATTCTGGACAAAGAAAAAATATTTAGTGAAAAGGTACTGTTATTGTGTGCTATTCACTCAAAATAATTTCCAGATTTAGGAGGGATGGAACAAAAGTTTCAGAACAAATTAGATGTATTCCCTCAAAATTGGCAGAGCTGAGAGGTGTGTGTGTGTATGCGCTTGTGTATTGGACCTTTATGGTTTATGACTGAAAATCGATTACTTTTTTGATTCAATAAATTAAATACACACACACACACACACACACACACACACACACACACACACACACACACACACACATATACACATATATACATTCTATATTTTCACAGAAACCCAGCTGTGTGTTGTAACTAGTGGTGATGGTAGATAAAAGATACAATGATGTGCTGATTGCTTGTGTTTGTATTGCACAGGGATCAGTTTGCACACATTTAAAGATCACTGTTCAAAGCTGCAGAGAGACTGGCCTAATGCCCTTTGCCCTGCTGTAATATTGGAAAAAGATAAGTGTTTATTTTCAATTGTCTTCTGCACTTCTGTTTTACTACATATCTCTGTAATCTGTACAACTGTTTTTTCCCCCTACCCAGTATTCTACTGAATCACTGCTTTATTAGTGCTGTTTGTTACTGTTGTGATTTGTGAGCTATTGTTTCACAGCAATCTACTGATTGCTATCTACTGCAATTCATTACTGTTTAACTGCATTTTACTGCATTTTGTTGCTGTTTAACTGTATTTTCTCATACTGCAAATGCTATTCTTTTGACTACAAGTGATTAATCTGTGCATCATTGTGAGTTTTTTCTTAATGAATTCTTAACCTTAAAATTGAGTAGCAACTAGCCGCGGTGGTGCAGCGGTAGCGTTGCCGCCTCACAGCAAGAGGTTCTCCCGTTCGATTCTCGGCTGGAGCGCCTTCTGTGTGGAGACTGCATGTCCTCCCCGCAGTCGCGTGGCGTTCGAAAGACATGCGTGAAATGGGCATGCCTTAGTTGAAAGTTGGGCGTTGAGCTGGCACCGTAAAAATCTACTGCCAATCATTAGCGGACCGGAGTTCCGCTGTGGCGACCCCTAACCGGGAAAAGCCAAAAGAAGAACAAGTCTAAATACAGATCTGCAGCATCCAGAGCTTCAGCTGCCTGGTTTTAAACCCTTTTTGAGGTATTCCAGCTACAAGTTAACTATTATTTCTGCAAAAAAACAAACAAAAAAAAAGTTCTGAGCTTGTTTTCTGCCTTTCCTGTTACTAGAGTAGTCCAGATACAGATTTGCTGTATCCAGGACTGTTTTGTAAGTTTCTGAGTTCCCCAGACCTTTCTGTGTTAGAGGGAATCCTTCCAGCTTATCAGTGGTAGTGGTAAACACTAGGTAGTCTATCTACCACAAGAGGAGTGGTTTCTGGCTCTGAAATTGTAGTTTATTGGCCGTTTGGGCAGTTTTTCTATCCCTTTCAACTTTCTGGTTTAAAAGCCCGTGTTTGCGTGGGTTTGAACTTGTTTAAGCTCCGCGGATCCTGTTTTGGTGTCCTGGAGACTGCAAAAGCAACAGAAAGGAGAAAGAGAGACGTTAAGTGCCTCCATTTTGATTTTTTCTGATTATACTGCTTTCTGCACTTACATTAAGTCATTTGTTTCATTTAACTGCATTTATTTTAACTGTATTTGCTTTAATATTGATACACACTCAAGTGTGCTAGCTTGCACTGCATTTAAAGTATACTACCGGTGCCAGAAAGTCTGCTCTTCAATTTTTCCCTTAGATCTTGCTAGATCTCTTCTCTCTTGCACTTTAATTAGCTTATTTACCTAGCACTTCATCAGGCTTTTTGTAGCAATTATTGTAGCACACATAAGTGCTATCAGCACTAGATGTCCTATAAGGAAACAGCTCCATTACTTAATAATGATGACCAGCCCTCCTGGCATGTCTATCAGTTTCCTGTGATTTCCCTATTAACCTGGTGAACTTGGGCATTCTGAGGCAGTGTAGCAACTGCCTCATGTACACAGACAACCCTCTCTTCTTACCTCCCAATACTCAGACTTCTGAGAGATGCGCTTATATCTCCAAATTGGAAGCCATGCACTCCCCAGCCAAGACCGGAATAGCTGGTCAAGAGGAGAAGGTCAACACCTGCACCACACCACATGGAATACATAGCCCTCCAGAACACCCACCATCACAGCCCTCCGATAAAAACACAAACCACACACCCACCTTCGCGGAGGCTCTCAATAGAAATCTACCCAAACAGCAGAGACCTCCAAAGCAGAAATGCACTCGACCACCACAGCACAGCACAAACCAGAAGACACATAGCTCACCTACACAGTGTGCCCCTCAACCTAAACCGCTAAGGCAAAACAGCTAGCCCAATACAATAATCATAGGTGACTCAATAATGAATCCGACACATAACACACGCACTCAGGTCACTCCACAAGTACAAGTATGACTTTGTCATTGTCCATGTGGGTGTGAATGACCTGAGATGCACCTCCCTGGATTACATGAAAAGAGACATGGTGGAGCTCTTGGATTATGTGGCCCAGGCAGGTGTGAGCCTAGCCCTGAGCAGCATCCTACCATTGCCCAGAATGATACCACAGTACAAACAGAAAATGATTTACTTCAACAATTGTCTAAGTTTCTGGTGTCATTCTAAGGGGATCAGGCTATAACTCATTCCACACCTTTCAGCCTCAGAACATGGACCGAAGCTCCAAAGGTGGTGGTGTCTCCATATTCATAAAGGGATATGCACACCTCCAGACTAGTAGCCAGCATAACACATCTGAGATACTCCAGGTACAACTAACATTGGGTAAGATGACGATTCAAGTCGTAGCCTGCTATAGGTCCCCAACCATGTCCCAAGACTCTCACTTCACATTCCTGAGCACCCTGGAAACTATTAAGATCCAACCCAACACTCTCATACTAGGTGACTTCAACTACCTCTCCATCAACTGGGAAAACTACCCATGCACGGGCCCAGTGCTTCCTAGAATTCATCAATTCCAATGCCCTGGACCAGCTCATTCTTACCTTCACTGGAGGAAACAACATCCTTGTCCTGGTTGTTACTAACATGGGCAACCGTTGCTCTACACCAACAGTCAATTCTTCCCTGGTTAGATCCGACCACAACCTAATCACCATGGAAATCCACATCTCACCCACACACACCCTGCAAAGGTATCCACCATGAAAAACTTCTCCAAAGCTGACTTTGGACTCCTAAAAACAGAAGTGGCTAACTTCACAGCAACCAAGCCAATGGAAAATAGATGCATAACTGCTGAATCATACACCAATGCACTGTACAAACATGTACATGAATGCATGGAACTAACCATACCCAACAGAACCAAGACACTCTCCTCCAAAAAAAAAAAGGAAGCCAATCTGGTGGTCCCCTGCCATTAATAAACTCTACAACAGAAGGAAGAAACTGTTGCAGAAAAAGGTGAAGTCGCAAGACTGGAAAAATTCTCTTATTTGCCTCAACAATAAGTTGAGATCCCTCATCAAAACCCCCAAACCCAGCTATGAAGGCAGAATTGTGGCAGATACTAAAAACAACCACAAAGCCTTCTATAGCTATATCAAGAATCTCCACGACAATACCCAGATTTGCTCTGAGTTACTGCACAATGGTATCGCCTATACTGAGCCAACAGATATTGCCAGCCTACTGGCCAACAGATTCAATGCCAACTTTACCCCCCCCCCCCAAAGGACCAATCTCAGTACCGGAAGAATGCCAGCCATCCAGCATTACTGCAGCACAGGTTAAAGCTGCATTGTAACCACAGAAAAAACTCTTCACAGCGACTGGTTAGATCCAAACACAGTTTTATTGTCATAAAACACACACTGGTTGAGCGCTTTCTTCCCTACTGGAGGGACTTCTTCAGAACAATGCTAAGAAGTCCCTCCAATAGGGAAGAAAGCGCTCAACCAGTGTGCGTTTTATGACAATAAAGCTGTGTTCGGATCTAACCAG